>NC_056739.1:141926588-142194088 GCF_019279795.1 Protopterus annectens
ATCTCATGTTACATGCTGACTCTGTCATCTCATGATGTGTCTCCCTTTTTAAAGAGGGATCTCATGTTACATGCTGACTCCATCATCTCATGATGTGTCTCCCTTTTATCAAAGGGATATCATGTTACATGCTGACTCCATCATCTCATGATGTTTCTCCCTTTTTTCAGAGGGATCTCATGTTACATGCTGACACTGATGGCAAGAGTTGGATATTGGTCAGCTGGCATATACTTCTGGCTCAGGCTTTCTCAGTTCCTTAATCCCCCCAACTCACTCTTCTGCTGGTTAAATGTAGCTACAATGCTGTCCATTTGTCCTCTGTCTGTAATTCCCTTTTGGTCTTCTTGCATAATCTAAGCTTCTGGGCTTTCATCTAAACACCAGCAGCTTATCATTGCTACAGTAAAACTGAAATCTAACTTTGTGGCATGTAATGATTTCCAGGATATATCTCTTCTATTGTTTTAAGATGTAATAGCTAACATTTGCTGTTTTGCCTTTTATTGTATTGTATTATATAGACGTCTTGTAAGATTTGTTAACTGTGGAGCTTTTCTCCCTGGGTCTCCACTGAAAAGGGACCTATTATGGCCCAGTAAGACTTTCCCAGTAAACAAATTCAAATTAATAAATAAAGAAATAAATTTGCACTCTGACTTGAGCAATGTTCAACATGCTTATCTGGAATTTCACGGCAGTGTGGAAAGGATATGCAGGACTGGTAAATCCCCTTGCTTTATACTGTGACATGAATAATGTTAACACTGACTTTTAATGTTGCAGCAACAGAAAGGACCTACAATATCAATAATTCCTCTTATTTTGCACTATGACATGTGCAGTGCTAACAATGACCCATAACATATGACATGTGCAGTGCTGACAATGACCCAGAACGTATGACATGCGCAGTACTGACAATGACCCAGAACATATGACATGCACAGTGCTGACAATGACCCAAAACATATGACATGCGCAGTGCTGACAGTGACCCAGAACATATGACATGCACAGTACTGACAATGACCCAGAACATGCAGCACTGGAGAAAGAGCCTGTGGTACTAGTATTTGACATGCGCAGTGCTGATAGTGACCCAGAACATGCAGCACTGGAGAAAGGGCCTGTGCTACTAATATTTGACATGCGCAGTGCTGACAGTGACCCAGAGCATGCAGCACTGGAGAAAGGGCCTGTGATACTAGTATTTGACATGTGCAGTGCTGATAGTGACCCAGAACATGGAGCACTGGAGAAAGGGCCTGTGCTACTAGTATTTGACATGCACAGTGCTGACAGTGACCCAGAGCATGCAGCACTGGAGAAAGGGCCTGTGATACTAGTATTTGACATGCACAGTCCTGATAGTGACCCAGAACATGCAGCACTGGAGAAAGGGCCTGTGCTACTAGTATTTGACATGCGCAGTGCTGACAGTGACCCAGAACATGCAGCACTGGAGAAAGGGCCTGTGATACTAGTATTTGACATGCACAGTGCTAGCAGTGACCCAGAACATGCAGCACTAGAGAAAGGGCCTGTGGTACTAGTATTTACTTGCAGCTATTCCCCAATAGAAACACACTGCTAGTGGTGGCCAGGTCAGCCTGGTCTGACACTATTACTCAAAGACGGTTTTGTGTTTTCTCAGTCACACAACAGGGAAACGTCCCTGTTTACACAGTCACATCAGTCAGAAACATCCTCAGTTATCCAATCAAACAACAGGGAAACATCTTTGTTTATACAGTCACATCAGTCAGAAACATCATCCACTCACACAAACACATAACACAGAAACATCTCCACACAAAGTCATGCAAGAGTCACATAACCAAGAAACATCCCACTTAACAGTGTCACATAACATAGAAATATTTTACTGACATTGTCACATAATATAGAAAGATTTTACTTACACTGCCACATAATACAGAAACATCCCTGCTTACAAAGTTACATAACAGAGAAACTCTGTGCTTATGCACTCACACAATAGAAAAACATCCCCACTTAGTCACGTAACATTGAAACATCTTTGCGTATATGTTCATATAACTTGAAAACATCCTATTACCAAGTCATAAAACAAAGATCCCACACTTACGCAGTCACATAACAGAGAGCCATTCGCACTTACACAGCCATACAGCAGTGAAATATTCCTACTTATATGGTCACATAACATTGAAACATCACACTTACAAGTCATACCACAAAGATCTCCACTTGACACAGAAGGATCATTACTTGTAATCACAGAACAGAGAAATATTGCTGTTTACATAGTCATACAATGGAGAAACATCCCCTCTTAGGGATCTGACATAGAAGCATCCCCACTTATACAGTACTTAGTCACATAACAATGAAACATCTCATTTAAAAATTCCTATAGCAACAACCATCCCTACATACGCAATCACTCACAGTGAACTATATCCACTTACATTGGCATGCAACAGTAAAACATCCCTGTTTACCCAGCCACAGAACTCAATATGCACAGTCTTATAACAGAGAAAGATCCCCACTTACAGTTACTTAAGATAGAAACATGTACACTTACAATTACACATCAGAGAAAACATCCTTGGTTATACAGTTGCACAACAGAATAATATTGTCAGTTACACATTGACACAAGCAAGGAATCATCCCCACGTACAGTCGCACAGAGGAGAAATATTTGTGTATCATGGAAGAATCCTCTCTTACAGTCACACATCAAAGAAATCTGCCTGCTTTCATAGTTGGAAAAAATAAATGAAAATATTTTGCTTACAGTCACACAACACAGAAACAGGCCTGTATACAAAGGTACGCAGCCCAGAAATACTGCCAAGCCTAGGTAAACAACATAGAAATGCCTCTGCATGCTGTTATGCAACTCATGGACAGGAATGAACAAGAAATGTTCCCACATAGGCAGTCATACAACACAAAAATGTCTCCACATAGTTAGTCATACAACACAGCAGTGACATGCTCTCCCCCCCTGCAGTCATACACCATATAAATGTCTCCACACAGGAGGTTGTACAACACAAAAATGTCCACACACAGGCATTACAGGCTGCCATACAAGACAGAAATGGTCTTGCATACACATTTGCACAATGCAGAAAAAAGCCTTTACACACAGGTACACAGCCCAGAAATGCTGCTACATGCATAGGTTCATAGGTTCATAGGTTCATACTAGGCTATCTGCCCTAGGGCATTTATAAGCCTAGCCAGAATGTGTTTGGCTTTCGCCACCCATTTTAAATTTATTTTGCTATGCCCTTTTTCGAGGTTAGTATACTGTGCCTCTGTCTAACAGTGACACAGAAGTGATACCAGGGGTAAATCTACGATCTCCCATCCACTCATCAAGATTCCTCTTGAAGAGAGTCAATGAGGGACTCTGCCTAACCTGGGCTGGGATTTTATTCCAGAGTGAAGGGAGCCTCTGTGTTATGAATCTGTCCCTCCAGCATGTCCTATTTATTTCAGTGCTGAGGTTCAAGTCTCTCGAGCGTGTAGCTCGATGGTATTTGGATTTTCTGAGGTACAGCATGTCCATTAATTCCGGGTTGCACATGGCTTTATACGTCAGGCACAGATCGCCTCTGAACAGGCGGTATGCCACTGAGTAGAGCTGGAGTTTCTTTAACCGGGCAGCATATGGCATCTGTTTGAGCCCTTTGATCCTCTTGGTGAGGTACTTTTGGGGTCTATCCAGTTGCTGCAGGTGTCTGGTAAGGTACATCCCAAAATTGTACTCAATTATGGGCCTGATGAGGGATGAGTAAAGAGGCACGATGACCTCCCCTGATCTAGATGTGAATCCCTTCATGATTAGGTGGGCTATATAAAATGTTTTTAAACCACTTTGGCCACGTGGTTGTCAAATGAGAGATTGCTATCAACTTGGGTCCCCAGGTCCCTAATTACTTCTTCTGTACTTAATGGATTACCACCTATGTGGTAATTTGTGGGCACTTTGTTTTGGCCAAAGGGATGACTATACACTTTTTGCATTTAGCTTGAGGCCATGGCTCTGGCACCAGTTGTCTGTTTCTATGAGGCACTTTTGGAGGATGCTTGTGTCGGCTGGAGAGTCGATTATGGCGCCCAGTTTGCAGTCATCTGTGAACTTGGTCAGCCACAGTCCTTCCGTGTTGGCCTGTACCTCCGAGAAATATATACCGAACAAGAGAGGTCCCAGGACTGAGCCTTGTGGGACACCACTTGTAACTGGTTTGGAGTCTGACATGGCTCCAGCAATTCTAACCATGTGGTTTCTGTCCTTGAGCCAGTTTGCAATCCATCTAGTGACATAGGGGTTTATATTTAAGCTGGTGAGCTTATCTATAATGCCCAAGTGGGGTATTGTATCGAAGGCTTTTGCGAGGTCCAGGTAGGCTGTGTGGACCACCTTCCCCTCGCCAATGGCCTTGGTGACTGTTTCAAAGAAATCAACCAGGTTTAAGAGGCAGGATCTGCCCTTAACAAAGCCGAACTGGGTAGGATCCAGTGTCTTAAGGTCCCCAATATCTTTATTTATGAGGTCCATGATGATCCTTTCCATAGCTTTGCAGACCAAGCTAGTCAGGCTTATGGGGTGATAGTTTCCAGGATCCGTTGAGGTACCACCTTTATGGAGAGGGACCACTGTTGCTGTACGCCACTCTTTGGGCACATATCCTGTAGTAAGGCTGAGATTGAACAGTAGTTTTATGTTTGGGTTTAGCTCTTCTTAGAGTTCATGTAGGACGCAGCCCAGGACACCGTCTGGTCCCATTGATGCTGTGTTTTTTGCTTTGGAGAGGGCGGCTCTTACCTGAGCATCTGAGATGTCAGGGGGGCAGGACTCTGCTGGGATAGATATTTGCCCTTTTGGTGAGGAGGGGGGGAGAAGTTTGCGCTGAACCTGTCAGCTAGGATGTTGGCAATGTCTGTGGGTTCAGTGTATTTTTTGTCATTTTGGACTAATTCTGAGCATATCTGGAAATTACCACCCAGGTTCCTAACATAACTAAAGAAAGCCTTGTGATTATCCTTAGTGTCCTGTGCAATTTTTCTCTCGAAGCTGGCCTTAGACACTTTTATGAGTGCCCGTAGTTTTTTGCTAATACTGATCAGTGATGCCTTCCCTTTTTGGGATTTTGCTCTATCATTTAGTAGCTTCCTCCTTCTATTGTATAGTTTGTTTATGGCTGGGGTCCACCAGACAGGATGCCTGCCTTTGGAGGATTGGGTCTTGGTTTTATTTTGGATCACATGATCCATGCATTCCTGAAGGTGTTCATAGAATGCGTTTATAAAGGATTCTGCGGTCTGGGCCGTATTTTCCACAGGCTCGGGGGCTTTGAAGGATTCCACCTCGGTTTTGAGGAGTGTGAAATTTGCTTTAGAGAAGTTTTTCACTGTCATTTTCTGGGCAGGGGGTGGGGTCGGGATGTGAATATCCAGTGAGATTAGTTTATGGTCTGATCTTACCAGTGAGGGATACACTTCTGGTCTGGAGCATAGAGTCCCCATGTTGGTGATGATCAGGTCCAGTATGTTTTCCCCTCTTGTGGGAGTGGTAACAAGTTGTTCCATAGCATTTGAGTTTATAAATTCTAGGAACCTTTGGGCTAGAGTGTTGGAGCTAGAGCAATGCTCCCAGTCTATGTTTGGGTAGTTGAAGTCGCCCAATATAATGGTGTTTGGGGAGACCTTCATATTTTGCAGTGTTCTCAGGAAGGCAGAGTGGGGTTCCTGGGTTTGGGAGGGTGGTCTGTAGCAGGCTATAAACTGGAAGGCAGTTTTACCCACTGTTAGTTGCACATGGATAGTCTCTGATGCTTCATGCTTTGCCACCAACCTGGAGGTGTGGGTATCTTTGATGAATATCGATACTCCCCCTCCTTTTGTGGTTCAGTCCAAGTTTTGGGGCCGAAAAGCATGGTATGAGGTATAACCTGGTAGTGCTGGGGTGCTCTCGGGAGCCCTGAACCAGGTTTCTGTTACTGCACAGATATCGATGTTCTCCATGCTAAGGAGAGTTTTGAGTGCGTGCATCTTGAGGTTTAGACTTCTGGCGTTGAGTAGCATTACTCTTAGTTTCTTATCCTTTGTGATACCTATGGAGGTGGGTTTGTCTTTTGAACCTTGCCTAAAAAGGCACTATGGGGGTAACAAGAGCATATGCCAATATCCGAAAGCCCAGGGGTGACAGGTGCAAGCCGTCCCTAGTGAAGCATCGTGGCTTGTCGAGCATATCATCCCAAGCTGACAGGCATTGGATCCCCTTTGAATGTCACCAGTACTTAAGCCAGTTGTTGAAATCATCTTGTCTTCATATTGTGGCATCATTCTTGGTGAGGGTAAGATGCTACTCAAGGTCAGGGTCATACCGGCCTGGGCTACATGCTCAGAGAGCTCCTTTATGTCTCTTTTCATGTAGTCCAGGGAGGTACGTCTCAGGTCATTCACACCAGCATGGACAATGACTGAGTCATATTTGTACTTGCCTTGGAGTGACCTGAGTGCTTGTGTTATGTGGCGGATCCTAGCGCCCGACAGGCTGCTCACCCTGACCCTCTCCTTGTTCAGCCTGGTGAGCGGGACATCAGTGTGCCTGACGATAGAGTCACCTATTACAACTGTATCAGGTGTGTTGTTTAGTCTTAACGGCTGTGACTGTTCGGCACACTGGCTTTGTGAGATATGTGTTGCACGTGTTTTGTTTTGGGGTAGCGGTTGCTTGGGTGTCTGCTTTGGAGGTCTCTGATGCTTAGGCAGATCTTTATTTAGAGCCTCCAAGTATGTTTTTGTGTGATTATGTGTTTGGTTTGCTGTTGTGGTAGGTCTATGTGAGACTGGAATTGTAGTAAGTGTGGTTTCCTTCTCCTCCTGACTGGTTATGCCAGTACTGAGTTGAGAGAGCTTAGCCTCCAGTTTGGCTATATGGTTGCATCTCTCACATGTGTTGGAATTTGTTGGGAGGAGGAGAGGGTTGTCTGTGTACATGAGGCAGTTGTAACATTGCCTCAAGATTCCCAGATTCACCAGCTGGACCGGAGAGGAGATTGACAACTGACCTTTGGACATGCTAGAATAATATTGGGAATTCCTTAATAATTGAAAACAAGGGCCAGTGGGGAGTGAGGCAGTCAAACATCATAGAAATGTCTCTGCATGCTATCATGCAAGACATAGACAAGAATGCAAACAGAAATGTCTTCACATAGGCAATGCATGTTCACAGGTTCATAGGTTTATACTAGGCTATCTGCCCTAGGGCATTTATAAGCCTAGCCAGACTGTGTTTGGCTTTCGCCACCCATTTTAAATTAATTTTGCTATGCCCTTTTTTGAGGTTAGTATACTGTGTCTCTGTCTAACAGTGACACAGAAGTGATACCCGGGGTAAACCTACGATCTCCCATCCACTCATCAAGATTCCTCTTGAAGAGAGTCAATGAGGGACTCTGCCTAACCTGGACTGGGATTTTATTCCAGAGTGAAGGGAGCCTCTGGGTTATGAATCTGTCCCTCCAGCATGTCCTATTTATTTCAGTGCTGAGGTTCAAGTCTCTCGAGCGCGTAGCTCATGGGATTTGGATTTTCTGAGGTGCAGCATGTCCATTAATTCCGGGTTGGACATGGCTTTATACGTCAGGCACAGATCGCCTCTGAGCAGGTGGTATGCCACTGAGTAGAGCTGGAGTTTCTTTAACCGGGCAGCATATGGCATCTGTTTGAGCCCTTTGATCCTCTTGGTGAGGTACTTTTGGGGTCTTTCCAGTTGCTGCAGGTGTCTGGTAAGGTACATCCCAAAAGGGGCATTGTACTCAATTATGGGCCTGATGAGGGATGAGTAAAGAGGCACGATTACCTCCCCTGATCTAGATGTGAATCCCTTCATGATTTGGTGGGCTATATAAAATGTTTTTCTAACCACTTTGGCCACGTGGTTGTCAAATGAGAGATTGCTATCAACTTGGGTCCCCAGGTCCCTAATGTAGTCATACAACACGGATATGTCCCTACACAGTCAGTACAGGTAGTCATACAATGTAGTAATGTCTCCACCAGGCAGTACAGGCAGTTGTACAACATAGTAACATCCCCACACAGTCAGTACAGGCAGTCATACAATGTAGTAATGTCTCCACACAGGCAGTACAGGTAGTTGTACAACATAGTAATGTCCCCACACAGTTAGTACAGGCAGTCATACAACATAGTAATGTCCCCACACAGGCAGTACAGGCAGTCATACAATGTAGTAATGTTCCCACACAGGCAGTACAGGCAGTCATACGACTTAGTAATGTCTCCACCCAGGCAGTACAGGCAGTCATACAACATAGTAATGTCCCCACACATTAAGTACAGGCAGTCATGCAACATAGTAATATCTCCACACAGGCAGTACATACAGTCATATGACATAGTAATGTCTCCACACAGTCAGTACAGGCAGTCATACAATGTAGTAATGTCCCCACACAGTCAGTACAGGCAGTCATACATCATAATAATGTCCCCACACAGGCAGTACAGGCAGTCATACAACATAGTAATGTCCACACACAGTCAGTACAGGCAGTCGTACAGCATAGTAATGTCTTCACACAGGCAGTACAGGCAGTCATACAACATAGGAATGTCTCTGCATGCAGTCATGTACCACATAGACAGGAAGGAATGCAGTAATGTCCCCACACATTTAGTCATGCAGCCCAGAAATGTCCTCACCCAAGCAGTCATACAACTCAGAAATGTCCCTACACAAGTTGTCTTATACCACAGAAATGTCCCACCATAGGCAGTCATTCAAGACAGATATGTCCTCACACAGGCAGTCATACAACACAGAAATGCCCCCACACAGGCAGTCATACAGTATAGAAATGTCCCCACACAGGCAGTTGTACAACACAGAAATGTCTCTATACAGGCAGCCGTGCAACACAAAAATGTCCCTGCTCAGGCATTACAGGCAGACATACAACACAGAAGTCTCCCTATACAAGTTGCCTTACACCACAGAAATGTCCCTATACAGGTGGTAATGCAACTCAGAAATGTCCCCACACAGGCAGTCATAGGTTCATAGGTTGGTACTAGGCTATCGGCCCTAGGGCCTATACAAGCCTAGCCATAACAATTCCCTGGCTATTTCTTCCCACAGTATTCACTTCCCTGGTCCCCTGTCTAGCAGGGTGACTGATGTGATCCCCGGAGTGAATTTTCTATCTCCCTTCCAATCATCAAGGTTCCTTTTGAAGAGGGCCAAAGAGGTGTTCTGCTTGACATGTATGGGCAGTCTATTCCAGAGTCTGGGGAGTCTCTGGGTCAGGAACCTATCCCTCCAGCATGTTTTGTTTATTGTGATGACAAGGTTTAGATCCCTGGAGCATGTGTCTCTGAGGGATTGGGATTTTTCTAAGTGTAGCATGTCCAACAGCTCTGGGTTTGACATGACCTTGTATGTTAAGCAGAGATCGCCTCTGAATAGAAAATATGTGACAGAGTATAGGTGGAGTTTTTTTAGATGGTCAGCATAGGGCATCTGCTTTAGACCTGTGATTCTTTTAGTGACGTATTTCTGTGGCCTTTCCAGTTGTTGCAGATGTCTTGAGAGGTACATACCAAATGGGGTGAACATACAACACAGATATGTCCCCACACAGGCAGTCATACAACACAGAAATGTCTCCATACAGGCAGCTGTGCAACACAAAAATGTCCCTGCTCAGGCATTACAAGCAGTCATACAACACAGAATTCTCCCTATACAAGTTGCCTTACGCCACAGAAATGTCCCTGCACAGGTGGCAATACAACTCAGAAATGTCCCCACACATGCAGTCATACAACACAGATATGTCCCCACACAGGCAGTCATACAACACAGAAATGTCCCCACACAGGCAGTCATACAACACAGAAATGTCCTCACAAAGGAGTCATACAACACAGAAGTGTCTCCATACAGGCAGCCGTACAACACAAAAATGTCACTGCACAGGCATTACAGGCAGTCATACAACACAGAAATGGCCTTGAAATACACACTGACACAACACAGAAACAGGCATGTATACACAGGTACACTGCCCATAAATACTGCCATGTGCAGTCAAACAACACAGAAATGCATTTACATGCTGTCATGCAACACACAGACAGGAATGAACTCAGAAATGTCCCCACACAGGCAGTATATGCAATCATACACAACACAGAAATGTCCCCAAATAGACAGTCATATAAGACAGAAATGAAATATATTAAACTGTCAACAGCAGCAGTGCTGTTACAGTATAAATAAGTTCTTTCTGTAGAAGACATACGAATACTGAGGGACAGGGTGTTCTCTTTTCCACAAGGGAGTGCAACCATAGAGTTAATATATATATATATATATATATATATATATATATATATATATATATATATATATATATATATATAAGAGGTGTCTAAGGGAGGGTGCAAAGCTCCCCTGTAAAACATGCTTTTAACAGGTTGTGTTTCTGAGTGTTTGTCAGTCAGCTGCCAGAAGTCTTGCAATCACTCGCTGAAGCCATGAATAAACCTGCACAGAGATATGAAAGACTCAGCTTCATCATGTTCAGTTATACATGTCCCCATGTATGTAGTCATTCTACTCAGAAATGCCCAAATGTAGACAGTCACACAATGCAGGCAGGTGGAGCATGGAAACATGCACCACTGTAAGCCTGTCGCAAACACCTTGAAGAAACATGCCTAATAGGTTCATAGGTGAGTACTAGGCTAATGGTCCTGGAGCCAATACAAGCCTAGCCCAAAAATATTCCCAGTCATCCTGCTGTTGGACGTTAGTTCCTTGTGCCCCTATCAAGCAAGGCTGTTGAAGTGATCCCCGGGGTGAATTTCCTATTACCCATCCACTCGTCAAGATTTTTTCTTGAAGAGGGCTAGTGAGGTGCTCTGCTGGACGTGGATGGGGAGTTTATTCAAGAGTATGGGAAGTTTCTGGGTTAGGAACCTAAACACAGTAATAGTGAAGAAACATGCCTAAAATATAATAATACAGCAGGAAACAAGCACCTACGCTACTACTCCAACAAATTGTTCAAGGCTACCTTAGAGAAATCCTAGTGTTTACTATGTTTAACCTTCTCAGGCAATTTGTTTATCCTTTCTTGACTGAGTTAATCTTATTAGGCTAGTAGCCTCTTTTTAGAGGAGACCTAAGGTCAGAAATTTGACCAGGTCATTAGGGGAACTATGCCTTCTCTTTTTGATAGGGGCAATGGGATCTTCTACATCCTCCAAAGCTATCACCAACTTAAGCAGATGGGACCTCTGTTCATCATCTCATCTGAAGGACGGCACACTTGGCGGTACAAAACCCCCTTATGCTACACTGGAGTGCAGCAAATGATCTAACCCAATGTGGGAATAGAACCCACAGCCTTCTGAACCAAAGGCAAGTGTGCTACCTGTTGTGCCAATGGCACTATACAATATTCAACTACTCATTCTGAAAAGTACCGTGTAGTACTGTTACTTTATGAATACATTTTCAGATGTCTTACTGTCAATGTTTCTATTACTTTTATTAAGACCTAGGTATTCTCCATAAATACAAATTATTTGAAGGCTTGAAGACATGAATAAGATCACCTCATTTTTGCCTGCCTCCTGATGAAAGTCAGCTTAACTTACTGAGCATATCCGTGTACAGAAGTTCAGATAGACCATGAATTTGTTTTGAATTTTTTTATCTCTGTAGGCTTTGCATTTGATAGTAAATCTTAGTGCCAGAAACACTAAAGTATATTACCACATAATTCAAGTTTGGGATGTCCTAATGAAGCATTTAAGGTCTTCATTGCCTCATTATCCCTTAACCAACATATTTCTTATTACAGCCTGTGCTTTATAACATTCTTTTATGTGCCCTTTTAAATTTAATTTGTTATCAACAATAATACCCGAGTCTTTGTTATTAATTCAGAATTCTTCTCACATCTTGTAACTGTATGATATAGTATTCAGATACCAAATGTGTTTGCTTTTGTCTGTGTGTTTATAACCACAATGTTCTCTTTTTCCCTTGGCTCACTGAGCCATGTTACCCAAACAGTTTTGTAGACGTGTGCATAGTTTGCAAAAACAGTGTTACTCTGACAGCAATACAATATTTCTCAAATGTAACTTTTCCCAGTAATCCAGATTGCATTTAATTTCATTTTTGCAACAAAAAATAACCACTTCCTCCCTTAGTTGTTTCTTGCTATAGCTGCCTTTAGACTGCAGTTATATAGTTTTGGTGTGACAACCTGGTGCTTTTTGAACCAATAATAACAGAGGTGGTATATAAAACAGAGGTTTTAACATTTAAAGCAGACAACTAGTGTAGACAGGGCAAAATAAATTAAAAAGAGAGCAGTAGTGGTGTCGTTTTCATGCAATAAATACAATTAATACAGAAAGGAAGAAACTGCGTTTATGCATTTGTGATAAACTAAGCTATCATGAAATGGCATTTGCATCAGTTTCTGATGATATTACAGGAGTACTAAAAATGAAGTCAGTTGTAAACGCTGTTGTTGCAAACTGTTCTCTAAAATGTTGTAATATTTCCTGAGTGTCTATAGTTTTGTGAAAGACTCAAAACTTCATTAAACAATTGGCTGGAAGCCATCCCTTTAATTCAAGCAAAAAGCTAAGTTATGGTGAAAGAAGCACATTAATCACTAAGCAAACGTGCCCCTTTTTGGTCTGTTGTAAAGCAGTCACTGTATGACCCATGAAGATAATATCACACTGGACCAAAGTACCTTTGCTGTACTGAGGAAAGGTGCAAATACGGCAAAGCTAATCACCTAAGAGTGGGCAAAAGGCATTTAGGAGCTATTCCTAAGCGAACATATTTATCCATTTTTTTCATGCTGTAGTTTTAAACTCTTGCTCAAAAGTACATCTCAGAATAAAGCCGAGTAGTAATAGATGATCAATAGCAGTTGACTAATTCTGAGATAGCAAGGCGTGCTCCATTATTAACATGTGATCATAATGGGATGCATGCCACTACACGGACAGCTAAGATAATACCATCCCTAATATTTTGGATATGACAACGATGAACAGTAACATTGATTAAAAAATAGTTTTGCAGGGAACTGTCCACTACACCACTTATATGGTGGGGATGCGTACATCCCATGATTCTAAGCATACTAATTCCAAGGACATTCAGTCTTGAGGTAAGCAAATACTCACTAACCCAAAAGTTACAGCTAGGCTCCTGATCTTTAATGATACTGTACATTGAAGGTTTCTCTTTGATGTTACTGCACACAATGAAAATGTTGTTGAGGTAACTATGATGAAAGGTACAGGTGTGCTGTCTTATTGTAAATATGACTAGTCTAGACCTGCTTTTGTAAGAGTGTTTGAAAATTCAAGAACATTCCTTCAGGATGGACTAAATAACTGTCATCTAACTTATCAGACCTGCTTTACATGATATTTTATTTAGTCTGTCAGTTTATTTATAGCGAAATGCATTGCACAGGAGCATCAGTAAAGGCTCCTTATAATTAAGCATTTATTATTATTGTTGGTAAAACTCAGGACCTGTGCTATTACATGCTCAATAGGCTAAAAGATAGTCATATTTCATTAGTGTCTATACTATGTTGAACATTTAGATTGTCGAACACCTAAACGTCAACACCTAAATGTTGAATGCTGAAAACCGCGAATGGCCAATTACACAAAATTTTTTCTCGTGAAAAATTTCGCTTGGCCAAAAAAAAAAAAACTTTAAACCCTAATGAAGATGGGGGCTTCACCCCCAATGTGGGGGCTCTGTCCCCCCACAGTACATAACTAAATATACCAACTCTGAGATTGCTCTACATTGGAGAAAAAGGCAAATCCCCAATGATGGCAGTTGGGTTCAACATTTAGGTGTCGATGTTTAGGTGTTTGACAATCTAAATGTTCGACGATGTGATAGGAACCCTTTCATTAAGAAAATCCTTAAAAGACAGCCCAACCCCTTCATCCACTTTTCTTTTTTCAAGGGTCCTTCCACATTGAGTTTTTATTAGCACAACACTAAAAAACATCCATTTTTCCATCATAACCAGCAACAGATGAACAACAGGTTGCCATTTCTTATAATTGAAATTTCATGTTAATTTGTGTAGGAATTTCTCTCTGCCAGCATCACATTGAGAATATCTAGTCTTCATAATCAACCCCATTTTTCTTGTTTTCTCAATGGAGCTGGGGTGTCATGTCAACTGTTGCCACCTCTCTTAGTTCAATGCCACAGTCATACCTTCTTCAATAGTCATACCCGACTGTTGCATAACTTCTCTCATGCACTCCATCCATCTCCTTGCTGGATGTCTTTGTTTTCTTTTGCTGCCTTTTTGTCTCCCCCATGAGTCAACTTTTTTTGTTCGAAATTACATTATTTCGAACAAGAAAAGTATGGCCCCACCTCCGTGAAAGTGCACTTCAGCAAAAGTGCAGTTTTGCAAAAGCCGATTCACCGAATTGGCAAAATAAGTAGAAAATAAACAAAAAACATTTTTTACAGGGGGGCAAGTCCCCCTGCACCCACCCCCGTTACTTAAATATACTAACTCCGAGATCGCACTACAGTGGGGAAAATATTTCCTTATCCCCACTGTAGTGCGATCTTGGAGATGGTATATTGAAGTAGTAGGGGTGTGGGGGGTGTAGGGGGACTTGCCCCCCTGCAAAACAGTGTTTTTTTGTTTATTTTCTATTTATTTTGCTGTTTCGGTGAATCAGCTTTCGCAAAAGTGCACTTCCACTGAAGTGCACTTTTGCGGAAGTCAGGTCATTCTTTTGTTAGTCGAAGTAATGTAACTTTGACTAATAAAAGTAGACCCCCCCTCATATCTTCTTTACCAAGTCATCTTCTACTTTCCTAAATATGCGTCTGAACCACCATAATCAGTTGTCTTTGACTTTCTGTGCAATGCAGTTGGAGCTACTTAGGCTTCTGCTGTGATATCATCATTTGTTTGTCTGTCCCACAGTGTGTATCATGTCACCCATCTCACTCACTTCATCACCATCACATCTAGCTTCCTCAGCTGCTCTGCCTTTGCTGCGCAGGTTTCTGTACCACACAGCACTATTTAGTACACCTTACTTTTCAGCTTTTTTGGCATTCTCTGTCATATGCTATACATGACGCTCTGTGCCAGTTGGCTGCAGCCCCTCTGATTGATCCTCTTTGACCTCATTCAGACTTCCCTTCTCCTCAACCATCCCTCCCAAATACTTGAAGCTGTTAATCTGCTCCACTATTTTCTCTTCTATCTGAGTTTTCAACTTCTTATTTCTCTCATTTGCTAGAATGACAATTGTCTTCTGTACTCAGATTCACCCCATCTGCCTTCAGTTTTGCATTACATTCCCCTGTCATTTGCTGAAGATCCTGTTTAGAGTCTGTTCGTAATGCCAAATTGTCTGCATGTAGCAGCTTTGTTGGTATGTCCCCTCCGACCTGTTTGCTAATGTATTACTTGAGAGGACTCAAGACATGAACCCTGATGAACTGTCACTTTCTCTTTGGGACCTCTCAGTAAACATGAACACTGTTTGTACTTCTGTCATTGAGTCCCCATACATAGCTTGCACTAATTCTACCAGTGTTTCTGGACTTCAAACCAACATAAGATTGCCCAAATCAGCTTTCTGGGGACCATGTCATATTCTTTTTTTAAGTCTAGGAATGCCCAAATGGACACTGTCCTCATAAGTAGCTTCTTCTCCACTACAGTCCACAGTTCTGAATACCCCCTTTGGTCTTCAACCCTGGCACTCATTTGCTGATTTTCCAGTCCTTTCTCTCCATACCCAGTACTCTCAGGAGCCATTTTTCTCCTAACTCACCTAGCATCTTGATCATATCTGCTGTGACCTCATCTGAGCCTGCTGTTTTCCCTGACTTGATTTTCCTTAAGGCTGTTCTTACGTCTTCTTGGGTGAGCTCATCTTCCTTTTTCATGGTATGCTGTCTCTGGGGCAGTACTGCTTTGTAGGGTTTTCTTCATTGAGAAGGTGCAAGAAGTAATCTTTCCACCTGCCTTTGATGTCCTGTGGCCTGGTGATTAGGTTGTTGGTGGCATCTCTCATGAATAGCACCTGATGACTATCTTCTTTATAACTGCTTGTCCTGTAGCCTGATAGAGTTTCTTTGTGCCATCTGCTGTGTCCCTCCCCATGTTCTTTTGCCCTGTTCTTTGCTATTGCAATGGCTGTCTGAGCTTCTTTATATCCCTTCTCAGCCTGGTCTGTTTGTTCTATCTCCCAATTTTTCCTGCACTCCTTCTTACTTTCATTTGATAACTTCATGGGCTTCTGCACTGCACCACTAGCTGTGCTTATGTATCTTATTTCTCTACTTGGCTTGGCTGCATATCTGTTCTATAGACGTCACACATGCTGTGTAGAGGCACTGCCATTCTTCTTCTGCTCCATCTAGTTCCTCTTCCCGAGGTGCTAGAGCCCTGAGTATTTCCTTGAACTCTTGTGCTTTCACTCCAGTGAACTTCAAGGCCTGAAGCCTAGTCTCTGTTGACCATAGAACCTTCTCTGACCATTACTTCCAGGTGATCCCGGCCACCAGTGGTTTCTGCTGTGGGACAACTGTTCCTCTGGGGATGACTTTGCAATCACTGATTCTACCCCAGTGCCCATTCCTTACTAGGAAGAAGTCTACCTGAGTTGCATGTTAGCCACTCTTGTACATGGTTCTATGACTATGTGTTGGCCACATCAAGCCATTTACCTGACAGAAGTCTAGAACAGTCTTTCCTTCTTTATCCCTGCTGACACACCACATAGGTATAGGGAGTCCTCATATCCTCTTATGTCTGTCTGCCCCAGTATGAGTACTTAGGTCTTCCATTATCAACACCAACTCATGTTGTCCTGCTTTATTTAGTAGATCCTGTGACTGCTGCCTAAATGCACTCTTTTTTCTCACCATCACACAGACCTGTTGTGAGGCATAGGCTGAGATTATGAATACTGCCTACAGAGTCTGATTGCCATAAATATATCACTAATTCTGCTGACATCTTTCACCACAGTCCCCACACCATATCTAGTCTGTCCATTCTTTGAGTAGTAGGTTCAGGATCCCAAGCCAAGTGGCTTTGTTGCACTGCCCTTCCATCTTGTCTACTAGATATACAGCATGTTCAGTCTCCCACTTCCTGTCATATCACCCGCTGAACGCTTATTTAGTGTAGCAATCCTTAGTTCATGTTTGGCATATTGATTGGTTTTATGTCCAGTTTTCACTCAGCATGCTGGGCAACTGGATATCAGTTGCTGGCCACAGGACTGGGCAGCTGAGTGGCCCACAGCTGCTGGACTTTATGTCAGGCACACACCGACTAATATTGGTACATAGACCCCAATCACTATTAGCATGGGTCCCTGTTAGTGTACGTCATATCATCAGCACAAACATGACCAAATCACATAAAGACAATTTTTACACCACTGCATGGATAGCAGTGACACTGTTCACTGTCTATGATCTGTGTTCCCCTACCTAGGTGATACTATGTATCACCTAGCTTGTGCTAGTCCACTCAATTTTTTTTGGGCAAGTTTGAGGTGGAAACACCTAGCATGTTTTAGAGAACTGTGAGGAACCCTACAGTGACACAGGGAGAACATACAAGTCAGGATCAATTATGTACCTTGTCCTTGGGGTGGAAAAGGCAGTCCTATTCAGGTATTAAGTCTGCTTTGGTTCGGGGGACTTTCAATATGGATACACATTGAGTAACAGTTTAATTATTGCTGTCCCAGTGTGAAAACAGAAACTTAGCAGAGAAAGCCAGTAGACCTGGATTTCTGAGTAAATTTCAGTAACTTGCTAGTAAGTGCATTGCCTGGATGCCAGGAAAAAAGAAGTGCAGAGGACATGAAGGAAAATCAGCTACAAAAGGTGATGAAAAAGCACTGAGTGGGAAAAGTACTGTAGCTGTTCAGCAAAAAGCAGTGCAAGTTCCAGACATGACTTCCAGTAATGTAGAGGAAAGTATTAGACAACTGCACACAGACCTGATTAAAATGGTGGAGTATATCAACTCAAACAATACAAGTCTGGAAAAACGGAAGAAGCTTTAAAAGGATATTCAGATAAGGTGATAAAACTGAAAAACTGAGAGGTCTAAATGAAGAAAATGCTGGCTGAATATGAGACTGCACAAGAAATGTTTCAGAAAATAATATAATTAGTGGACAGAGCACATAGGGAAAACCTGAGATTTTTTGCTGTACCCAAGAAACTGGAAGGAAAAGATAGTATTAATTTTAAGAAAGCAAATTAGCAAAAGGACTGGTATTTCACAACAGGAGGGGTTAATTGAAAGGACTGTACATTGTGTGTATGCTCCACACCTGGCTATGAGAAAACAACCTAGACCTTTAATAGTAAATAATCAATCTTACCAGCAGAAGGAGCTCATTCTGACAAAACTCTGGCAGAAGGACAAAGTACTAAAAGTAGAAGACAGCAGACTGTTTGTGGAAAATAACTACTCATTGTACAACAAACAGAAGAAGAGTAAATTTATCCCATTATTCAGGGAATGTAGAAGCAAGAGTGAGATTCAAACTGCTGTACCCAGCTATCTTCAAAATATTTTCCCCGGAGGAACAAAATCATTTTTTGATGAAGTACATGCTAAGGAAGAAATACAAAAGTTTGTCCAACAAAGAGTGAGATATGAAACAGAAGGAGATTCTGCTTCTTGTTCTTCTGTAATAAAGACCAGAGAGAGTCTATGCCAGTGAAACCTTTTCCAGTCTATCAACAGAAAATGCTTGAGAGGGAGAAAAGAACATGAGTTGACTAGAAGAATGACAAGCACATTGGAAATGAAGCATAGACAGGGTTTGGGAGATGAATAGGAATAGAACAAGAAAATCTGGAAATATTGGATTTCTTGGACTTTGCTAAGCTTGTAGGGGACTCTAAAGTATATGCCCTACTTCATGTGATTAATGTTTGGAGAATAAAATCAGTAACTTAGAAACTGACAAATGTAGGATTACAAAGCAATAAGTATATTTGTGAAACATGACAGAATATGAAAATGTGGAAATATTGGACTATTTTGGACTTGGTTAAACAATTTTTTCTTGATACTACTATTTAAATTAAAGCCGTAGACGAGGGTAAGGTGGTTCACACAGCCTATTTAGATCTCACCAAAACTTTTGACACCATCTCCCACTCTGGAATTATAGATAAACTCACTAAAGTAGGTATAAATCCCTATGTCACAAGATGGGTTGCCAACTGGCTCACTGACAGAACCCACAGTGTGAAAGTAGCAGACTCCAAATCCAAATTCAGACCAGTGACAAGTGGAGTACCACAGGGTTCAGTCTTGGGTCCTCTCCTGTTTGGTATCTACTTCTCTGAAGTACAGGCTAACACAGAAGGTCTTTGGCTAACGAAGTTTGCAGATGACTGCAAACTAGGAGCTATAATCAAAACTCCAAAAGATGTGAACATCCTACAAAAGGGCCTCACTGAGACATTTGGTATCTTGGACACTGTCAAAATAGACAACAGAGGTGGAGACTGGAAAAACTTGTTAAAAAAGAAGGAGAGCCAATGGCAATATAGATTGGCTTCTATGTTTCCCCCAGGATTAAATGAAACAGTGTCATTGACACCTTTATTAATTGAAAGGGCAAACAATATTTGAAGTGTGCAAAGTCCGGATTTGAGATATTTATTCATATTTTGATAGAAGTTTAAAAAGGAAATATTTAATTGCTATTTAAGAACTATAACACACAATATATTTATTTAAAAACTAATATACATATGTACAATCAAGTTCATAGAACTAAAGTTGTAGTGTACAAATGAATTCATTTATGAGTTTTTAAATTTATCTAATGTTTTTATTTATATCCTTTGTACCAGTTTTTATCAAATATTTATTAAATATAATTACTTGTATAACATACACATTATATACATTTCTATTTTTAAACATGTTTGCACTTAATACTATCTGGGTTGATACAAATTTTAAGACTTCAAGTTTTCATTTATAAGTGTATGTTTGTTTAAATAGTTTTTAATTAAAGGTGTGACATCACGCATCAAGGACTATTTAAAGTGTAATTAAAAGCAATTCATTGTTTCTGATGAAGTCTCTATAATGAGATGAAAGCGCTAAAACCTTTTGTTCACAATAAATGGTTTTTATGTACTTTTGGCTACAACTGGCATTCCTTTTTGGCGTCCTGGATTCCTGGATTCCTGGTTCATTTTGTTATATTTCAACAGATGCCTGGTGTCAAAGCCATGCCCTAAAGCTCAATGCCAAAAAGTGCATTGTCATGCCTTTTGGTAAAAACTCTGTACCCATGAACTACCACATAGGCAGTAGTCTACTTAACACCGAAAGTGTGATAAGAGACCTTGGGACACAGGTGGACAGTAGTCTCTCCTTTGATAATCGCATCGCCACAGTAGTCAGGAAATCCTTCTATGTGGCACACCTCATCACAAAAGGTTTCTCATCCTGGAAAAAAGAGGTCATTGTTCCCCTCTACTCATCACTCATTAGACCCATTATAGAGTACAATGCCCCTTTTGGTATGTACCTCACAAGACATCTACAACACTTGGAAAGGCCGCAAAAATACCTCACAAAGAGGATTGCCATCTTCAAACAGATGACCTATGCAGATCATCTAAAAAAACTACAGCTTTATTCCATCGCGATCTCTGCCTAACACACAAAGCTATGTCAAACCCAGAGCTGTTGGACATGCTCCACTTAAAGAAATCCCAATCCCTCTGAGCTACACGCTCTAGGGACCTAAACCTTGTCACCACAATAGACAGAACATGCTGGAGGGATAGATTCCTGTCCCAGAGACTTCCCATACTCTGGAACAAACTACCTATCTATATCAAACAAAGCTCTCCATTAGCACTCTTCAAGAAAAATCTTGATGATTGGATGGGAGATAGGAAATTCACCCCAGGGATCACTTCTGTGGCTCTGCTCGACAGTGGCACAGGAAAATAATTTTCTTGTGCAGCGAAAGCCAGGGTACCTTTTGGCTAGGCTTATATAGGCCTTAGGGGCAATAGCCTAGTACATACCTATGAACCTATGAACCTAAATAGTGCATGATTTTCTTTGCATGCTATAAAGTAAAGTTTCTTCAGTTATTTTTAAGTGTAATGGGGATACTAATGTAAATAGGTGTTCCTGTTTTTTTCTTTTTTTTTCTTTTTCACTTCTTTCTCCTTGTTCAGGTTTAAGAAATGTAGGCACTGCTATGTAAAAAAAGTCTGGTTAAAAGAGTATGACAAAAGAAAAAATTGTGTGTTTTTATCATTTTTGTATAGGGCAGTGACTGGGTTTAGGTCATTAGCTTAATTTAGTAACAAGTTTTAAGCAAAAGCAAGTAAACAAAAAGAGTATTGAATATTATAAGGCTTTTTTTTCCAGTAAACAGTTTTATGTCTGGTTGTAGTCATGTCTCTAGCAGACAATCTGATAAAGCAGAATGGCTTGGAGAAAATATTTTCTGAAAGGATTTACCTTGTTTTCCCAGATGAGAGAGAGCTATAAAGATAAGATAAAACCAGGCAGACAGCACTTAATAGAGCCACAGGCTGTACCATGCATCTTAGCATAGATAACCTTTCTTTTAAGGTATCTCAAGGCTGTGTGTGTGCGGCTGCCAGTTTTGAACATTTATTCCTATTAGGAGGGTAAAACTTCAATATTTGAAGATGTACATTGTTTTGTGTGTTATTATTGCATTAATAGGTTTTAGAGGGATATGTGTGTATTTTTATTTGAGGGTTTCCAATAAAACAAAATGTTCTATAAGATGTTACATAGGCTCAAATGGAGATGACAAGAAACAACTGTATAAAAGATTACCTGCTAAACAGTACATGCATGTAACACAAAAGCTGGAAATGGACATTTAACAAAAAAGCTGTTATACATAAAAGGTGGGAATATAATTTCTCAAGAATACGATGCTTTTGATTATGTCTTTAAATGTTAATGGCCTCAAAGATAAGTACAAAAATGAAAGAGTAGTGAACTATATTAAAAAATAGAGTGCAAATAGCTATGCTACAGGAGACACACTTGGAAAGTACTGAGCATGTGAATTTGATAAAGAAAGGTTTTCAGGGTGGTTATTCAGTGGAATACCTGAGGCAAAGGAAGAGATGAGTACTTATATTAATTGCAAGAGGATCTCCAATAGTAATAGAAGGGGATAAAAAAGACAATAATGGTAGATTTGTAGTACTAAGGGGTTACTGTAAAAACAGCAGAATTCACCAAGCTCTTCCAGCGGACCACAATGGATAGAAACTTCACTTGACTGTTTAATATGGATAAATCCCAAAAGTAAAGCTCACAAACACACCAATAAAAAACAAAACTGCTTTAATTGATCTTAGTGCTTTTGTCTTCTAACCAAAGACTTCATCAGAGATTGAAACACCAGAAAAATATGCTTATTAAATAACCATCTTAATTAATCAATAGCCAATGAGAAAACACATTAATCAAGCACCATAATTACTAAAAGTTAAAGTTCATAATATAAAAAAAGTATTATACATTTTATATATTATATCAAATATTAACCATAATATATTCTTATTACAAACAATAAAATTGTAAAACAAATATATTAATTCAATGTAGCAGCCCTATATTTCAGAATACAATTTAAGGATAACATATCATTCAGCCCAGGTTTGCTTGTAGCATTTAATCATAATTTCCACTTCAGCTCTTTCTGTTCAAACAGCAAGTCACTATTGCTTTCCCTATCTGTGATATTAACTCTATCAATAATAAAAAAATAAAATGCTTTTAAAACCTGTGCAATTAAGTGTGTGCTTGAACAGTGCATCAGATGGTTTGGATTTTTATCTCATACACATGTTCGTATATGTCTTCTTTAAGTGTCCTTGTCGTTTTTCGTATATAGAATGTGGGGCAGGAGGTACATGGTGCCAGGTATGCAACCATTTTTGTTTTAAAACTCCAAATACCAGGGCATATGAGTGTTTTATCATAACCTTCCACAGTGACATAGGGTCCATCATTAATGAATTTACAATATTTACAGAACCCACATTTCATCATCTTTGAACGGCTAGCACCTCTTTTGTTAAAAATATTTCTTTTGAATATGTTTTTTAGATTGTTTCCACTACTGTATGTGATCTTGGGATGTGAACCTAAAACCTCTTTATATTTCTCTGTAAAACAATGTCCCAAGTGTTATTTAAAATTGTTTTGAGTGCAGGTGCCTGATAATTATAATCGATAATCATGATGTGTAATAATTTAATAAAGATGTTTCTTGTTTAAAAAAGTCTACTTTGCTTACTAGAAAGTTAAAGGTAGCCTGCCAAGCCATGTTTGTGAGGTGTAAACTATTAGCCAAAGATGACTGACTATGTCACTTAGAAGAATAAGGAGAAATGAGACAATGTCACACTTTTGCAGTACACTGGGCGTAACTGATCAAGAAATTACAAGACAAGATAAGTCACAAGACATAAGAAAAGCCTGCAATTTAGCAACTTCATCTGGAAGGTTTAGATGTAGCATAAATGGCATTTCATAATCTCACTCATGACACATATTAGAGCATACCTCTCAACACCTTAGTGCACAAAACCTAAAATAACGGGGGACAAAGGCCCAAAATAGGGACAGATTTCAAATATTGTTATAAATTTAGAAACTTGCTAGAATAACAAGATTTGTGTTTGTTTGCATTTTCTGAAGGTTATGAAGTCTGAAACATGAATGTATGTCATTATTTAGTGACATCAGTCCTCACTGATTTGCGAGAAAATAGCAAATTTTATGAGGAACAGACCCAATATATAAGGCAAATATCTGGGCATTCTGTGAAAAGCCGGACAGTTGAAAGGTATGTGTTAGAGTGAGAAAATGTAAAAAGATAAATTGACATTGTTTTCAAGAAGCAGACTCATAAGTTAGTGTTTTATAGTTCTGAAACCAAACATCTAAATTTGTGGTGTTTAGGTCATGTCGTATTATGACGATAAGTGCATTGTGGAAAAGAGAAGAATATATGGGAAAAATTCCATGATGCTCTTATGGGTATAACAAATTATAAAGTATTAATCATGAAATAACCATGCATAATGATGCAGAGTAATGTTGAAAGATCAACATATAGCACTTGTGTCTTTTTTTCAGTTTTTGTGTATAGCTGTTCTTTAACAAAATGTACATATCTTGCCATTTACAGCCAACTAACTGTAGTTTTGTAATGTTATCTGCTTCAAACAGCTGAAAGTTGTGCTTAAAAACTGTTTTCATATTGTAATCTTGCAGTGTCACTGGTTAATAACTCAGTTTGTAGCTAAAATGTAAAAAGCTTTTCTCCCCAGACCACCACCTTCTACTATGCTACAGTGACTATAGGGCTGACACCTCATCAAAAATTGTCCATTTAAAGTAGTCTGCTGTGTCCCAATATTAATCACAAATATTAACACATTAATATTGGGACACAGCAGACTACTTTAGATGGACAATTTTTGATGGGGTGTCAGCCCTGTAGTCACTGTAGTTTTTGTAAATATGTTTAGAAGACTAAACAATTCACTTCTCATAACATCTCATGTGTATTTGATATATATTTTCATGGGAATTGTGGGATGGACCGGATTATTTATTTAGCTATATGTACATGCCCTGCTTTTTATTTGGGGCAAACGTCTCGTCCATTAAAATTATGTATTTCTGAACATCTTAGTGATGTCAGATTTGCTCGTCAATTCAATACCCTTTACAAACATACTATTAAACATCCTACAGCTAAGTTTAGTTTTATTATAATGGGCAGGATTATATCTAATAGAAAAGATAAATCAGGTTGGCATGATATATTGGATAAGAAAGAGAAAAATTGCTTATCCAATTAGTAGAACTTTTTTCTCTTGGGCTTCATGAACATTTTTGATTAACCAATGATGTGGAGAGTGTTGTTATTTAAAGCGGGTGGGGGTTATGTTTGTTTGTTGCACTGAAGAAGGCTTTAGAGCCAAAACTGGTATGCTGTGTTTGCTCTCATCTTGGGTGTTTATTACATCATGAAATAAAGACTGTTGTGCTGACAATTGAGTGCTGGCCATTTTGGGGTTTTTTTTGGAAATTCTTGCATGTTGGCTGTGCACCTGCTCCATACCTGCGGGGGTTGGTTTATGTGTATGTTTGTTAAAAAATTAGCCACAGTATAGTATTCCAAATGGCTTCAGGCAAATGTACACCAGTTTTTAAAGCCAGAATAATGACCGCTTAACATGAGCAAACGACAGTAGGGTCAGTCACTTGTACCCACTGATAGCCCCTCCACTCAGTAATTAATGCCATATTTGTTGACTATGCGCAACTCAGATGTTTGATTATTTAAAAAATGGCCAAAATAATGTATTTGAACTTTGATTGTCACAAATAGTATCTACAGTAAACTATTACAGCTTGCTTCACTCAAATTTACATCAGTCTTGCAAAGCTAGAATATTCACAGCTTAACCTGTGCAAATTGCAGTGATGCCAGTCACTTTTATGTACAGAGAGCCCCCTTACCAAACGATATAGCCTCTTTGTTGACTGTGTACACATCAGATGTCTAATTGTGATAAAAATCATGACCACAGTAATGTATTTGAAATTTGTTTCCTAGAAAGGATTCCAACTTGTCTTGTACAAATACACCTTCCGGCAAAGTCAGAATAATGATGGTTTAACTTTAGCAAATGACAACGGGGTCAATCACTTTTATACTGAAAGAGCCCCTGTATCCAGCAATTAAAACCAGATTTGCTGACTATGCACACCTGCAGTGTCTGATTACGATAGAAATGTCTGCAGTAATGCATTTCAGCTTTGGTTCATTCAAAACTGTAGCCACAGTAAAGTATTCCAGCTTGCTTCATATAGATACACATTTAGCCTGCAAAAACCCAAATAATGGTTGTCTAATATGAGCAAATGACACCAGCACCAGTCAATTTTATCCAAAGAAAGCCCCTGTAGCTGGCAATTAAAGCTACATCTCATGACTGTGTATGCATCAGATATCAATTAGTAATGGCAATAAAATAAAAAATAATACCAATTAGCCACAGTAATTTATTTAACCCCAGAAGGGAACACACAAACACACAAACACACACACACACACACACACACACACACACACACACACACACACACACACACACACACACACACACACACACACACACATGCTTAAATAAAATAAAAAATGCTCTCTGTTCTACCCACTGGCCAGAAATGGCACACATACTGCTGTTAAAATGATGCTGTGCTTCCTCACTTGTACATCTACAGCTTTCTTCTTCATTTTAAGTCTCAGACATCACTTGAGCTCAGTCAGCATCTTCTGGAGCACAACTTCTTCCATTCTCAAAACTAATAGCTAGGACTAAAGCTAAATGCCAAGAAATGTATAATAATATCCTTTGTCAGGTATGACTACCCTTGTAACTATGATATTGCCAACACAGTCAGGGATCTGGGAACCTATGTAGATAAAGAACTGCCCTTTGATCACCTTGTATCCAGTATTGTATGGAAGTCCTTTCTTGTTCCATAGTTTATATCTAAACGTATGGTGTTCCAGCCCAAGGCTGTAATTGTTCCACAGTACTTGTCTCTCATCAGGCTGTTCATTAAATATAATACCACATTCACTATGCACCTGTCCAAACACATGCACACCTGGAATGATAACAACTCTTTCTCACTGAAAAATCAAGGTCCTAAATGACAACAAAAATTCAGAACATCTGAAAGTGCTATTCCTCTTCTCAGTATCATACAGGCTTCTAACAGTCAACATCAATGTCATGTATGGAGCTTCAGCAAACTCTATCAAATCAGACCTATTACAAATGTGCACGTCCAGTGGGGGTGTGAACACCCAGTCAAGGGATCTCAGTCTCTTTTGCAACATAAATACAATATGTTGGAGTGATAGTTATATAGTACAGAGAAAATACCACTTCAACGGGACTGTCTTCCAGTCCACATAAAGTGAAGCACTTCTCTAACCCTATTCAAACATGGTTTGTATGACTGGATAGGAAACTGCAAATTCACCCCTGGTTTAGCACCCATGCCCCTCATGCATAGGGGCAACAAACAATTATCCCAACATATTCTTGTTCTGCTTTCCTGTGGGTTACTGGTACACAAAATATAATGGCTAAAAACTACTAGGGGGATGTAAGGCTAGGCTTCTTAAGATCCTCACAGAGCAATAGCCTATTTAATACCTATGAACCTATAAGAGGAACAACTGTTGTGAGGAATGATTGCCTTATTTTCCATTTGAATTAGGTTAAACAGCGCAGTGAGTAGATTAAGCAGATTAATTGCAATTTCCATTTTTTTTTGTTCTTTAACAGAACTTGTAAGTGTGTGCATACACAGCACCATGCATGAAGTTCCCAGCTCCAGAAATGGGAAAGTCAACTACTTTTTAAATAAAAAATATGATTTCTTCATTTTGTTTTCACTCGAGGGGAGGGGGGCTGCAACACAGCAGATTGCACCATGGGTTGCCCGTGCTCATGAGTGCTGTCTCATAGCTTATAGGTTTATAGGCCTGATTGTAAAGTATACAGCCTTTGAGAAGCTTGATTTTGACTGCTGTTGCCCCATACTGATATTTTCTACATACCTATCAAGCTATTTATTTATCTTTGTATAGGATATGAGCTATTAAACATGTAGACAGCTTTTAGTAAAGAGAAAGCTTATTCCATAATCTTGGAAGGTGTGTAATGTGTCTGCCAACGGCTTTGTAGTATTTATATTTATTTGTCGTATTAAGTTTCCTGATCTGGTATTAGCTCCACCAACAGTGCATTCCAGGCATAGGCTTTCAGATGAAACAGGATTAGGCTTTCCCTTGTAGACCAGGCAGAGGAACCTGTGACTATCCTATAGGAAACAGAATGTGATGATTGTCCTTGAAGCCTTTCTGAATAGTTATTTTTTGAAACCCTATCACTTTTGCAATAATCATTGAACCTTTTCAAATTCTTTCATATACCTTGTTCAAAGGCTACAAAGTGCAGTACTGTATTCAGTAATGGATGACAAGGTTCATAGGTAGTTACCAGACTTGCAGGTTCAGGGAACCATTGAGAAGCCTAGCCCAAACTCCTGGTTGCTCTCAAGCACTGTCTGGTTAACTGACATAACACAGTAGGCAAATGAGGGCTATGGGACTCAAACCCTGTACCACAGGAACTACACTCACAGACTTAACCATTTGCAGCAAGTAGACATGCTCTTTAGAACTAGATAGTGTGCAGAATATATTTTCCTAATGTTGGTAGATATACACTGGTTGAAGTTTAAGTTATTGTTTATCATTGTCGATAGATTTGTAATAATGATATAATTTATTATGATATGAACAGTTATTCTGTAAGTATAATTTATGTAATATTTTGATGAGTCTGATGATTGATGATGCTACACTTACCAACATTAAAGATGAGGTCACTACTCCTTCCCCAAATGTGCATTTTTGTAGCCCATCTTGGGGAACTTCACCACCTTTTATTTAAGTATCATATTGACTAATTTGCACTTATCAGCATATTTAGATATTCACAACCCATCTTGTCAAAAAAGAAGTTACCCCATTACAAAAAACCCTTTGGAACACCACTGGAAACCCATCTTGGCATAGACAGGTAACTTCCCACATTGACTATGTCCTGTTGCTTCACTGGCATTTTACTTACTGAAATACTTATGAACTGACACTGGCAATGTAGACAGATATATGTACAGAGGCAGTTTTCCACATAAACAGCATGAAACATGACCTCCAAACAGGCTTTGTGCCTTGTGAATGGAAAATTGCACCAGTTATCCCTCTACACAAAAGCAGGCCATCTACAGACCCTGGGAACTACTGACCAGTAAGTATCACTAGTCTTATATGCAAAGCCATGGAAAGAATTATCATTCAAATGATCAGTCATGACATAGGAAACCTTCAGACACTGCACCTACCCCAGTGTGGCTTTGTAAATAGCAGGTCATGCTTATTCAACCTGGTGAACGTCTTTGAAAGGGTCATCAAGGCAATGGATGAGGGCAAAGTGGTGCATGCTGCCTACCTTGACCTGACCAAGATATTTGACTCAATACACCACTCGTGGATTTTAGACAAACACCTGAAGTTAGGTAGTAACCCCTATGTCACCTAATGGATAGTCATTTAGCTCACAGTCAGGACCCAGGAAGTTAGAAGTGGGGACTCCATCTCTACCAAGTGGCTGGTCACCAGTGGAGTTCCTCAGGGCTCAGTCCTGGGACAGCTCCTTTCTGGGCTGACCAAGCATGCAGACTATTGTAAATTAGGAGCAGTCATAGAATTCTCCACAGTCAATAGTGTTCTGTAAGAAGGACTGACATGGATGAACAACTGGTATCAGAGCTACAGTCTAAACCTCAATGCCAGGAAGTACATAATAGTATCCTTCAGGAAGTCATCTATTCCTGGTAACTACCACATTGACAACACACCCCTAAGAGTAGACCCAGTAGTCTGGGATTTGGGTATACATGTAGACAGTAACCTAACCTTTGACTGTCATGTGTCTATGGCAGTAAGAAAATCATTTTGTGTCGAGCAATTTATAAATAAGTGTATGACATCAAGGTCCAAGGAGGTCATTGTTCCACTGTGTTTGACATTCATTAGACTTATCATTTAGTACAACAGCCCTTCTGCATGTATCAGACGTCACAAAAAGAATACAGGGCATAAACAACATGGCCTAAGTAGGCCACCTCAAAGCCCTGTCCCTGTACTCTGTCTGCTACAGGCTGCTGAGGGGCAGTCTATGCCTAGCGTACAAGTCATCTAGGACCACACTCTGATGGACCTCCTACATATCCACAAACCAAGCAGCACCAGAATTACCTTACTCTTAGGAATTAAACATTGCCTATAACATAAATAGGACCTTCTGGTGAGATCAGTATGTGTTTCAAATACTACCCCTTCTCTGAAATATCCATGTGAATCAGAGTTCTTCCTCAGCTCAATTCAAATGTAACTTGGACCATTGAATAGGGTGTCTGTAATGGACTGAGGGAGGCAGCCTGTAAATGTTTAATGTAAAGCCCTTGATTACACAACCTAAACTTATCATATATATTTGGGATATATGCCTAGGCTTAAAAAGGCCCTAGTGGTCATTAGCCTGGTACAAATCAATTTAAACTTGGCTGTCTTGTACATACAGATCAAGGTCATTGTGGTTGGGATGTCCTGAGTTGTGGCAATCTCAGGGTTGATCACAGAAAGTCCAGGGTTGGGGGAGAAAAATTGACCTCCTTAAGAACACTACCATTTTATACAGTGATTAAAGGCCATGTAGATTTATATACATATATATATATATATATATATAAAAATATATATATATATATATATATATATAGAGAGAGAGAGATTCCATTCACTTGGTTGAATTACAGAATTACACTTGGTCAAAAATAATTCCAGGCAGTTCACTTCACTGAAAGCTCATTTGACAGAAAGCTCACTTGATCGAAGTTCATTTGGTTGAAAATGGAATATAGCCCCTGCCCCACTGCAGTGCAACCCTGGAGTGAGAATATTAAATAAGGGGGGTGTGTGGAGGGCACAGCCTCCCACAATGGGAGGGTGTGGGGAGCATAGCCCTCACATTATGCTAATAGTTAGCCCCCCCACATAATTTTAATGTATTCACTGTTATAAGAAGGTATATCCATTAGAAATGCATTGATATATATATATATATATATATATATATATATATATATATATATATATATATATATATATATTAAGTAAAAAGTATTAGCATAATGTGGGGGGCTATGCCCCCACTTAATGGGAGGCTGTGCCCCCCACACCCCCCTTATTTAATATTCTCACTCCAAGGTTGCACTGCAGTGGGGCAGGGGCTATATTCCATTTTCAACCAAATGAACTTCGGCCAAATGAGCTTTCAGTCAAGTGAGCTTTCAGTCAATTGCAATGCCTGGAATCATTTTCGACCAAATGAAATTCGACCAAGTGTATGGAATACATATATATATATATATATATATATATATATATATATATATATATATATATATAGATATATGGATCTAGGACTATTGAACGAAAGTTAAATAGTCCGAATCCACAATAACCGAATGCACTTTAACGAAAGCACTTTCACTGAAAAAGCACTTTCGTTAAAGTGCGTTCGAAAAAACCCACCCAATGAATCTTCTTTTATGCACAGGGGCAAGCCCCCCTGCACCCCCCTGTGTGGGGGGCTGTGCCCCCCCATCCCCCCACTTTTATATTCTCACTCCGAGGTTGCACTAGAGTGGGGAAAAGGGAATTCTCCCTTAACCGCACCGTAGTGTGACCAGCACAACCAGCATACTTAACAGAAAGTGCTGCTTTGGTGAACAGCACTTTCGGTTATGTATGTTCGGTTATTTCTGCTTCAGCAGAAAGTGCTGTTGGGGATCTGTACAGATCCCATATATATATGTATGGGTCTACACTTACCTGAATTCCAAATTAGTGAGATGAGAATTACAAAGCCTCGGATCACCGACAGTTATTTACAGGGTAAATAACCACTTGGCCATCATGGTGAACTTTGCTGTTTTCCCCAGAGTAGTGTGATCTCGGAGTTGGTATATTTAGTTACGGGTGGGTTTGAATTTGTTTTAGTTAGTTGTTTTGTCCTGGTGGCCAAGTGGTTATTTATCCTGTGAATAACTGTTGGTGATCCAAGGCTTTGTTATTTTTGTCTTTCATAAAAGTGGTCTCGCCGATTTGGAATTCAGGTAATTTTGATAAATGAAAATAGACCCATATATATATATATATATATATATATATATATATATATATATATATATATATATATATATATATATTTATGTATATATATTTTTTTTCCATTTGGTATAATTTTCTACTGGCTGTTTTTGGTAACAATGTTCTAGAGCCAGTCAGGAGTTCTTAACTGTATAAATATTGTAGCCAAGGTTCAACTGGCAGCTCTATGCCAAAAAATGTATAGTCATACCCTTTGGCAAAAACAATGTGCCCACAAATTACCACATAGGTGGAAACCCATTAAGTACAGAGAAAGTTATTAAGGACCTGGGGATCCAAGTTGATAGCAATCTCTCCTTTGAAAACCACATTGCCAAAGTGGTTAGAAAGACCTTCTACATAGCCCACCTCATCATGAAGGGTTTCACATCTAGATCAAGAGAGGTAATCGTGCCCCTTTATTCATCCCTCATCAGGCCCATCATAGAATACAATGCCCCTTTTGGGATGTACCTTACCCGACACCTGCAGCAATTAGAAAGACCCCAAAAGTATCTCACCAAGAGGATCAAGGGTCTCAAACAGATGCCATATGCTGCTCGGTTAAAAAAACTCCAGCTCTACTCAGTTGCATACTGCCTACTTCGAGGCGATCTATGCCTGACATACAAAGCTATGTCAAATCCAGAATTAATGGACATGCTCCACCTCAGTAAATCTAAATTCCTTAGAGCCACATGCTCGAGGGACTTGAACCTCAGCGCAGAAATAAATAGAACTTGCTGGAGGGACAGGTTCATAACCCAGAGGCTCCCTTCGCTCTGGAATAGAATTCCAGTTCATGTGAGGCAGAGCACCTCACTGAATCTCTTCAAGAACAATCTCGATAGGTGGATGGGGGATCGTAGGTTTGTCCCAGGGATTACTCCCGTGTCAGTATTAGACAGAGGCACAGTAAACTAAACCTTTAAAAGGACACAGTATACTCAAATCAAGAGGTGGAATAAGCCATGCAGAATTGGGCTAGGCTTATAATTGCCCCAGGGCAGATAGCCTAGTATGAACCTATGAACCTATGATCTCCACCACCTTCTTTATCAAAGCTCCTTTCTGTCAAAAACTTTATTTTAAATACATCAGTTTCTGGAAAACATTCTGTCTTTAAAGCACTTAACTCCAGGGTTACAAAAGAGTTTTGATGTGCTTGAGTTGTGCATGTTTCTTTAGGTTTGTAGGTAGGTTCATAGATTGTTACTAGACTTGTAGTCCAGAAACCCACTGAGGAGCCTAACCCAAATTCCCAGTTACCCCTAAGCACAGTCTGCTTAAGTGACTTGGATGAAGTTCAATAACAATTGTTGGACGAAAAGCACTTTTTAATTAAAGTTTGTGGTTCATTTACTTTTCGAGTCATGGATTTCTGCCTAATTTCCTTTTGTTTGGAGCTTGGAGTTTGTCTTTGTTTGTTGAATTTTTCTACTATCACATACACCATTTCTGATCCTGCTGTAATGTCAGTGGCAGGCACACAATCCTCCAGTGTCAGGAATATCTTCTAATGCCACTAACAATTTCCTAGTATACCCAGTTCAGTGATTTCTTAAGTCAGACTGGCGTTTTTCTTTACCCAATCTAAGAATCACTAAGCATACCCAACATTGGAAGTGTAGGTGCTCCAGTCGATGGTAAGATAGCTGAAATCACCAAGGATTAAAGAGATGTCACTTATAGCGATATGCTGTAAGAATGCTAGGAATTTATCATGGTCATCTGGAGCCATGGAGGGTGGACAGTAGCAGACTATGAGTGGACATTTGATTTCCCTAAGGTGAGCTGAAGTTAAATAAGCTCTCTGCTGTGTGTGGGGGGGTCTCAGGGTTACTAATGTGAAGGGATATTATCCCTGATGACCTCAGTAATGCCACTGTGGTTGCCAGTGGGTCTGTAGGTCTGGTAGGCACAAAACACAGGCATTGAAGGGGTGCTATCCAAGGATTTCAGCCTTGTCTTGGTAACAGTGCACACATGGACACGTTGCAGATACAGAGATTCCTCAAAGTCTGGCAATTTATTTTTAAGACTCCTGGTGTTGCGTAGTTTTTTGTTAAGATTCCTGGTGTTGCACAGTTTATTGCTAAGACTCCTGGTGTTGCACAGTTTATTGTTAAGACCCCTGGTGTTGCTCAGTTTATTGTTAAGACTCCTGGTGTTGCGCAGTTTATTGTTAAGACCCCTGGTGTTGCTCAGTTTATTGTTAAGACTCCTGGTGTTGCATAGAGCCACCTTGATATTGTCCAGTTTGAAAATTGAGGCATTTGTCAGGTTGGGATGTTCATTATAAGAACTCTGCCTAAGAAAGGTACAGTGGGGGTGTAAAGGCTTTAGCCACTATGCAGAAGCCCTTGAACTAGAGATGTAGGCTATCTTTTGCAAAAGAAGTTGAACTATCAATCATCTCACCCCACAAGGATACAAACTGGGTCTCCCTGGAATGACACCTACAGCCTAGCTAGTTGTTGAACCCAATTATGTTTTCCTTGAATCTAAGCAACAGTCTAGGTAAAGAAAGGATTCCACTCAGAACCAGTGCCTTTATCCATAAATTAATCTAGTGTGGAAAGCTCCAGTGGATCACTCTACATGGTCTTGAGAGGGTTGCATTTCAAGTAATTTACCACTAGATGGATTACTATTATGTCATAGTCCTACTTGCTGGAGGAGAGGGAGTTTTGGGCCCTAGGTATACCTACTATCTTGGCTCCTGATAGGCAAATGACTGCAGCCCTGCCCTTTTCCAGTCTATTGATGGTGGAGTCTGTGTGGAATAATACCAGAGTAAACAATACTAGAACATTCCCAGCAGCGAAATTCTGCCTACCTGCCACGGGAATGGTTTGCTTATGGTGAAATGTTGGTGTTGATATTGGTATGAAGGTGTGCTGAATGGATATGATAAGGGTTTTATGCTGATTCTTAAGTCTTAAGAACTGTACGAGGTTTGGGTAGAGATTATTAACAGCATCAGAGTAAAACAGTTTTGTCTTTTTTAATCACCATTTTTAAATTCACACATTACACAGTCACATGTGTATGCATACAGCTATAAAAAAGAAAACAAGCCATTACAATGATTTTTTTCTCTTTCATGCCTTTTACATATATTGTTTCTTTCCTAAAAAATGTTATTCAGTGCAACATTAAATAAATTACTCACGTCCTACCTTCCGTGAAATGTCACTCCTCATCCTGAACATTGTTCTGCATGTATTGTTCCCCGAATCCCAATTATTACTGCATATTTTGTTCCTTCCCTTTTCCAAAGACTCCACATCTGTTTGTTTTATTTCCTCAACTTTCAATAATGCTTTTACAGTTTATTTAGATTTTGAATTCCATTTTATAGTAGTTGCTTCCTTGATAGGCAAAAGCATTAACCTTAATAGGGCCTTGCTATGTCGAGACAATTCAATTAGAGTAATTTGCTCCCCCAGCATTTCTGACAAAGTACCCTTTAGGGAATTTTTAAACTCTACCAACTCATTCCATTCCAAATATATATATATATATATATATATATATATATATATATATATAATAATTGGGTCTAGGTTACAACGTCGACAGATGAGAAGACCGACAGCGAAATCACCGACGCGAGAAGATCGACGGATGAAAACACCGACGCGGAGAACACCGAGATGGGAAAAGGATGTGTAAGTATGCGGTAGTGACGGACGTTAGGGTGCGAGTAAGGTAAGTGTGCGATGTTGGCGGTCTGTAGGGGTAGGGGTGGGTTAAGTGAGTTAGGGTTAGGGCGCGAGTTAGGTAAGGGTGCAGTAGTGAATGTTTTGGGTTAGGGGCGGGTTAAGTGAGTTAGGTTTAGGGCGCGAGTTAGGTAAGGGTGCAGTAGTGAATGTTTTGGGTTAGGGGCGGGTTAAGTGAGTTAGGGTTAGGCTGGGTTAGGTAAGTGCAGTAGTGAATTTGTTTGGGTTAGGCGGGTTAAGTGAGTTAGGGTCAGGAGAGGGTTAGGTTAGTGTGCGATAGTGACGGACCTTAGGGTTAGGGTTTCGGTTAGGGTAGTGGATAGTTGTGTATGTAAGGTTTAGTGTTTGTTTGTTAGGATTTAGGTGTGCTAGTGTTGTGTGTGTGGTTTTTGGTCAGGAATTTGTTTTGTTTATTGGTTGTTGTGATGATGTGTTGAGTGTGTGTGGTGTCGTGTTTGTGAGCTGTCGATGATGTGGTGTCGGTGATGTCGTTGTCGATGTTGTGTGCTGTCGGTGTTATAACCTAGAACCATATATATATATATATATATATATATATATATATATATATATATATATATATATATTCCTAAATACCCCTCTCTTTCCCATCATGCTTCCAACATATGTTGCCTACCTGTAGAAAAGTTCTCTGAAGTCTACTTAGCATATAAAAATACCTACACAAACAGTTCCTTGCAAGAAATGCCAAACCTTCTAGAGTTTGCTGCATACTTGGGAGCCATGCATGTGCCCCCCCCCCCACTGTTCCTTTGAATATTGCATTTCCATTTTCCTTTCCTGGGCACTGCTACTCTCTTCTGATTGATTCTTGCAGATATCATGCTTGGTGTTATATGCCCTACTAATTTCCCCATTTTAACAACATCTTCTGTTCAGCTATAAAATCCACCAGAGCTGAAAATGCTTTTTGGGAAGGCAGTCTCCAATATGCATTCCAAGTTTCTGGATGGCCTTATCCCATACTGACTTTTCCCTCTTTAGTTATTTGCTACCAGTACCTTGGTTTCCTTACTAATTTTCTCCAATAAATTCCAGGTCCCTCGTACCTAATTTGTACGCTGCTACTTGCAGCCATTCCTATTGCTAAAATCTCCTTTCTCCATTCTTGTGTTGAATTAATTCCAAAATTACTTTCTTTTACTTTGTAAATATAGTATTCTGTATGTATGTTGTTATTCTCCTTAAGGGTTTATCCAAAATCCTACTCTGTCCTTATTTTGTGAACTCCCCCATCACCATTTCACCATACCAACATCATTGCTTTCAGCTTTGATTTATAGTCTTCTGCTTGTTTTATGTAGATGAGCCTTAGCAATGTAGCTCTACGGTATCCCTTCAAATCTAGTAATCCTAAATCACCAAGTTTTGTGGAAGAGAAAAAACTTATCCCAGTTAACTATTGCCCTCTTTCCCTCACAAATAAATTTATTCAGTTCCTTATTAACTGTGGTCTACATCTTCTCAATCTGGTTGATAAAAATATGCCTGACGTAAATAATACTAAAGGGACTAGGAACATTTTCACAGCTCGTATTTTAATATTCATATCCATAGTCAAGGGCTTCCAACTTCTTAATTTTTGAATTATCTTATGTTCTTTTGTTTAGTCTCTTCACCTATATCCTAAGCTGCCATAATAGAATCCTTTCCAATCCATACACCTAAGAAATTCATTTTATCATGGCCCCATAAATATGGCTAATGATTAACCATTTCATGTGGTGGAATATAATTTCCCACCAAATCCTTTGTTTTATCTTTATTCCATATTCTTAAAAACTTTGACAAAATGTTCCACAACACTGAAATACCCTTTTTTGGATTTATCAAGTACAAAATAATATCATCTGCAAATAAAGGCGTATTTTTTTTAGATTAACACTTAAGACATAGGAATACATGCATTAATAGAAAAGAAAATAAACCATATTAACATTTTTTTATTTAACTATGTTATACATTATGTGTATATCGTCTTTGTTTATAACTGTCATTCAGGCAAAAAATGACATAAATGTACTCAGTCCCTTCCCTTACACCTCACTCTTCTCACTGAACAATATTCTACCTATATTGTTCCCACAACTTCCATTTATTTCCATGTAGTCTGCTCCTTCTCTTTTCTAAAGATGATCCCACTTCCAGTTATTTTGTCTATTTTAAAAATATTCAGTACTTCAAATACAACTGGCTTAGAGTTTGATTTCTGTTTTCTAGTAATTGCTTTTTTGACAGCTACCAGAGTTAAACTTAACAAGGCATTACTATGTCTAGGCAGCTCAGAACCTGTATCCCAGCTCAAAGAAATCATATCCTTAGTTATACCCATTCACTCATCTAATATTTCTGTAGTTATCCTTTGCTCCAGCTGTGAGTTTTAGTTCATATAGTACTTTGCTGGTCTTTATAGTTACCTTCAGTTTCCGAGTGAAGTTGTCGATTCAGTTTTGATGCTGTGGAATTCTAGCCCTACAAGGCAGTTTAAGGAGTTTCCTTCATCTTTTATGCAGTTTACTTATATCATTAGACCACCATGATGTTTTAATTATGAATTTACCACCATATTTGATTTTGGAAGGGACTGATAGGACAATAAATGTATTTAAAAGGGCATAAAATCATTTGTGTAGCTGGCTGCTACAGTAATTATTGGATATGAGTTAATGCTTTCAATTAAATTCACATGTTCCTGTGAAATATAATTTCCATCCAGTGTAGCCCAGTTATTGTACCCTGGGGAATAATATGTAAATTTTGTCAGAGTTCCTACTACCGAATTCACATCTTCTAGATTGAATATTTTCATAACTTTCTTCAGAAATCTATCTCTTTTGTAATATTTTCCCTTCTAAGTCCCAAATACATATTCACTAATTGCAAATCAACTTCCAGTACCCATCTATAAGTAACATTCCCTTCTTAATGCTGATTATTACTCTCAAAGTGTTCTTAAGCTCCATAATATCAGTTTATGGTGGAATATAAATACATGCCAGCATAATCCTCCTCCCATGCCAATAGCCTGTTACTACTGCAAATCTACCATTATTGTTTTTTTTTCCTCTTCTATAACTATCAGAGCCCTCTAGCAATCAGTATTATTACTCCCCTTTATCTTTGTCCCTGATATTCTTCTGAATATCTATCAGGAAATCCTTTCATGTCTTTCCAACTGTGTCTCCTGAAGCACTGGTATTTAGACTCTATGTTTCTTAATATAATTCTCTACTCTTTCTTGTTTGATGATACATGTCAAGCCATTTACATTTCAAGATAATATAGATAATATAGATAAAGTAGCCATTATGATAAAAAGCCAGGCAAGGATACTATCTCTTATTCACTTCTCATAATTTCAAAGTTAGTTGTTATTCAACTGATTGCCATCATAGCTTTAAATTTTGCATTTAATTTGCAAAGAATACTCAGAACTCTCAGGTTTAATTGCTTGCACCTGCAGAGAGCTTATCTCCTTGTAAAAGTATTCAGCAATGAGAAAAAGGCTAACGGTTTTGCAGATACATGAAGGAATCTTTGTACATTTCACTCGGAATGGAATGCACATAATTACTATGTCCAAACTGCTTTTAGCTGTAGACTTTATTTCTCACTAGGAGCATTTCCTAATGAAAAAAAAAATGTCTTTGCAAATGCAAGAATCTTGGCATTTTTATGTCTTCCATTGCTTTGTCTTATTTTCAAGCCTATTCGTTTACAAAAATGTTTATAGCTTAAGCCAAAGACATTAGGCTAGACATCCACTATTCTAAAAATAAGAAACTATTATCTTAATTCTGCATATAATATAATCAATACACTTTTGCATTTACACCCTACACCAGTAGTCCAGAATCACAGCATTATGTGAACTTAAACTTGCTTCTGTCCAGTCTTTCATATCTTATTATAGTGTATAACCTATATTTCTTGGGTCTATATTATACCAGCAAATGCTTAAAATAGCTGTATAATTGACCCTAGAGTGTTGAAATGGCAAAATGCCAAACACACAGAACAGCGTTTTTTTCCCCCAGGGAAAAAAATTGCTGCTCTGTAAAAAAACAAAACAAAAAAATAAATAAATAAAGTGGGGGCTGTGCCCCCCCCCCCTACTTAAATATACCAACTCCAAGATCACACCACAGTGGAGGAAATGACAAAGTCCTGAAAATGGCCAAGTGATTTTTTCCCCTGGGAAAAAAAATTCTGTTCCGTGGGTTCGGGATTTCGACATTTTGATTATAAAGGGTTGATTAAACAGTGTTTGTTATTTTGAGCATTTGCTGATTTAATAGGGACCCTATTTCTTATGGTTGAGAAAAAGTACTTGTCTACTTTAATATCTTTGACATATACAACAGTCACTGAAAAAATCCCCCACATTTAACATAGCCCTGACTGCCCACTATAGAAAACTGTTTTGTAATATAACATGCACTTTATATCATTAAATGTTTTGTTTTGTAAAAATACAAATAAGAACATTTGTTTTACTTACAGTTACTTCTTTTTCCTCTTTAGTGTGCCTCTAAACATTAATGATATAAAGTGAGGTTTATGCTTTACAGTCAACCAAAATCTAGTCTTTCACAGCTACTTTTTCTTGCAATGCCATATTTTGCAAATGAGATTAATGTTTTATAATCTTCCATTTATTCACTAATTTCAGGGTTGCTAATCTTCCTGTTCATCTACATGTCCCAACACCAGACTCTGGCTCAAGTCCAAGGTACTCCTGATTCTTGCAGTCAACTTCTGTGTTTTTTTCTGTCTATCAATCAGTTTCCTTTTGAACATTGGAATAGGCTTTACTTGCAAAGGCCATCTATAAGTCTTATTGTCAAGAATGAGAAGCAGAGTCCCCTTTTGCTTGCTGGCTCACTTTTTGCTGGATAAATGTTTTATTTCCTGATTAGTCTGTTCTGCATCCAAAAATGTCTTTGTTTCTCCAGGAAAAAATATTCTGAAGACAGCTGGATAGGGCAGCTTGAATCTCACATCTGCTTCTTGACATTCACTGAATGCTGCAATAAGTTTGCTTCTCTACCACTTGCTGTACAGTGGATGATCATTATCATTTTCCAGAAATACTCTGTTGTTGTCTTTCGGCTTTTCCTGGTTAGGGGTCGCCACAGCGGAACTCCGGTCTGCTAATGATTGGCAGTAGATTTTCATGAATGCCGAGGTGCCAGCTCAATGTTCAACCTTCACTAAAGGCACGCCCATTTACGCATGTGTTTTGAGTGCCCACCCAACCACGAGGAGGACGTGCAGACTCCACACAGAAGGCACTCCCTGCACTCCAGCCGAGAATCGAACGGGAGAACCTCTTGCTGTGAGGCAACAACGCTGCCGCTGCACCACCACGGAAGTAGTTGTCTTCTATTTCTAATACTTTCCCATCTACAACAGGTTTGTCAGGATTACCTCTTTTTGCTGGTATGATTGTAACTTTACTAATATAGGTATTGCTTGATTTGTTATGGCCAGGCTTGGAACATACACATAATTTGCACTTTCAATTAACAAGTCCTGCTGTGGATTATTGGTCCAGTTACTTATTTGCACTTTCATTAAATTAATGCAATCAGTTCCTTCTAGATTCTCTGGTACAGGAGAAAATCTCAGGTTTTGTTTGCATGCTCTGTGTTCTAACTCTACTATTTTTTGAAACAGCTCTTCTTGAGAAGTCTGAGCCAGCTTTTTCTTCATTTCAGCCTCTGATTTTTGCAGTTTTATTTTTCATATGAATAGGTAAAGCTAGTTAGTTTCTGCTGTTTTTCCAGCATTTTATTTAATTTGACATTTCTTCAATGTTTCATTTGTTTTAATAACCTCTTGAGTACATTTGATTTATTTTCCTTTAAATTACTGGAAGCCATCTCTTGTACCAAAGCTGAAGCTTGAACAGCTGCAGGATTCATCCCAGCCTGGATTTTCTCTTCACCTTTTTGGTTTACTTTCTTTCAGGTTCTCAAACTTTCTTCTTTGCTGGTATTCAGGCATTGTATTTACTAGCTAGTAACTGAATTTTACCCAAAGTAAGAATGGCATTGGCCCTTTTTTTATCAATTTCTGGATTTGTACTGAGACAGCTTCATTTACACTGCTGATAACTGTACAGCCATCTGGGAAGTCCAAATGATATTTTTTTCTTGAGTAGCATACCAGTTATAATGTTGAGTTTGTGAGACCCTTATATTCTTTGCCAATTATAAGACAAATATCAAAGGAGGAAGTGGACACTCCTGTTTGGTTCCTCTGTTCAAAGAGAGCTTATCAGAGAGGACCCCTCCCAGTTTGATTCTTGTCTCTGACCCTTCATAAAGCTCAGTAATAAACATTGTTATTCTAGCAGGCAAAGCAGACCACTACCATGCTCGTAAAATCCTGGCTGATTCTATTGAATGCCTTCTCTGCATCAAGACCCACCAAGAGTAGTGGGGACTTTGCTTCCCTCTGGATCATTATCATTTTTATACAGAGACATTTACCCAAACCGATACATTACCAAGAACTACTACATGCTGCCTTCAACTATTCAACATGCTTAAGGTCTATCTGATCAAAGGATTAGCTCCATGCTAACGTAAGCTTTCAATGATCCCTTTATGGTGCAGGCCAGGGTATCGAATGCCTAAGATAGAGCCAAATAAATTCCTTGCACTGAATCAAGTGCTAAGGTGACCATTTTAAATTTAAATCAATAAGAGGAGTGTGGCTCTACATTGAATAAAGCCATGCTGTTTAATGTCTGCAACATTATTAGAAGACTTGCATTGTTTCAAGATTTCAATGCTACGTCTCAAAGGATTTCCCAATAAAACATGGAAGACTTTTAGGGTAAAAATCTTGTACTGGCTCCGTTGCTCCATTTTTAAAATGGGTACCAGACAGCACTGTCTGAAAACGGTCAACAAAGATCAGTGCTTTACCTCAGTTAACAAATACAAATAAAGTTAAATGAAGTAAATGCCAAATGTTTGCCTCCCCTCCAAAAAATGATGTTAATCTGTATCTGTTAGTTTTCACAACACCTTAGCCATTGTGTTAACTAGTTTAGAGGTAAGCACTTTACAGTCATGGTTCAAAACTGAAATTAGTCTAGATAAGGTTGGGTTTAAAGTGTCTTTTCCCTGTTTGAGTAGTATAGCTACCTCAGCTTTCTAGAAAGATATAGATACTGACCCTCCTTTTAAAATATTGTTAAACAAAACCTTCTAGATCTTCTGTTACTTTCTTCCTTCCAAACTTCTAGAAGAATGCCATTGATTCCAGGAGATGCCGCTGTTCATTGACTCTACATCATGTATCTCATTCCCGCTCACTCATCTCAGCTATTCATTCTTTAGCCTCATCTTCCTCTCACCTTGGCATGTTTAAGTCTTCCATAAATGTTTGCATTCGTGCCTTTTCTTGGTTTCCTTGTTCCTCTCTGTTCTGTACTGATTTTCATAAACTTTCTATAATGTCTCTAATTCATTGAACTCTGGTAAATTGCCAAGTTATATGCTTCTTAAGTTTGAAACACACATTTCTAGTTTCTGCTGGCTGAGTTGTTGTCTTAACAGTTTTTGTGCTCTAGGGTTGTTATCAAAGAAATAGTTGCTTAGCAGCAACCTTCCTAAACTCATACACATTATCCAGATACACCCTTATTTTCTGTTTAGCACTCTGCAGTTGTGCGTCTTGTTATTTGAGATTTCTCCTTACTCTGCAGTACTTTAGCCTTTGATAACCCCTCTAAGTGATTCTTCTTGCTTCTTTCCCCATATCTTTCTCTCTCTTATTTCAACCAGATTTTTAAATTTGATTTTCATTTTAACCCACTCCTCAGCTATCCTTTCTGAACAAATTTGCATCTCCTCTAACAACTCTTGAACAGTTTCCACTATTCCTTAATTTCTCTCATTTTAATAGGTAAGTAGGAACATGCCACTGTCTCATTTTTATTTGGCTTCCCAGAGTTTTTACCTTAGTCTTTATTGGCCTGTGGTCTGAAATAGTTACTGGATGTGTTTTAAAGCTTTCAGTTGAATGCCCATACTCCTATGAAATATAATTCCTGTCCAACCTAACCCAGATAGTGTACCTTGGGGAATGACATGTACATTTTTGTCTAGGTTCCTGCTAGTAATTTCACATAGTGTCTTCCCCACATAGTTTTTTCTTCTCTGTTTTTACATGAATTTATCTTACTTTCTCCAGATTTCTCCTTTGCTGACATCCAGGTAGTATAGTGACTAATCAGTAACCAAATTTTATCAAAATAAATGGCTTTTGATGGCTGCATTCAAAAGTTTATGTTTTCATACTGGGAGAGTTCTAATTAATATATTTATCAGTGTGCAGCCATCTTGAAAGTCCAGACAGTTTTGTACTTTTAGTATAATGATGTTGGATTTGCATGGATGGAGGGTTGTCAGTGCTGTGCTCACTGCAAGTAGCGGACTGTGAAGGGAATGCCTCCATACAGGTTAAGTATTTGCATCTACAGGGTTTAATAGAATTTTATTTTCAGTGAGCATTTGCTTTTTATACTGCTTTAGGATACCAAGTGCTAGAAAGCTGACAATAGAATTTGGTAAATCTGCTGCCACTGCATGATGCCCACTGGTGAAGTGAGAAAAAGGACTTTGTTAAAAAGTATAAAGTATAACGGAGGTGTTTATGCAGTTTAGGCTGTTTGCAGAATATACTGAGGTGCTTTCTACAATAAGACTTGGGGTGGTTAGTAACACTGGGTCAATGGAGATGCCTGGATACTAGTGTTTAAGAGTTGGTATAACCAATCATTTAGGTCACAGCCATGCTATTTTCCACAGCTTGTAATGGCTGTGTACACTTCAGCACAGTTTGTTTAGGTCCGGAGCACAGCCACACCTGGTGTCTGCAAAATAAAAGTCAAATGTAAAATTAATACTGACCATAGGGAACATTTTGAGTTGTGTGTGTGTGCCCCCTCACTACTGAGGTACATCTGCAGCAGTAGTGTGCTCAGTGCAGCTGAACACAGTATATAGTAAGCAGTAAAAATAAGACAACCAATGAAAAACATCCATAAATTCATGCCAGTAATGCTTAGTAATCTAGGAATAGCAGCAATTAATCTGCTCCCACTAGAATAACCATGATTGTGCCCAGATGGCCTCCACAGTAGGCCAGAGTAGGCTGATACCAAACAAATGCTGAGCAGAGACAAAATAAGTGAAACTCAGATAAAAACTGTTTAAAATCAGCATAACAGCACAATGACTTTAAATACAGTAATAAATTGAAAAATAAATTAACTTGAATGTTTGTGAAGTTCAGAAAAACTTCTTAGCTGTGTAAAGTTAGCACCTTTTTCCTAAAGTCTGGTGATCATTCTGTGATAAGTAACCCTAGCTGTAGTTTTCATTTCATATCATGTCTGACCTTAAAATTTAGTTCTGTAGTAATAGAAGGTCAGTGTTACTGCTTAGTGTTCATTCTGTGGTACAAACTAAAGCAACAGGATTCAGTGCAGTGTCTGAAGTAGCATAGCACTAGGAGTGGTAATTCTGGAAAGTAGTTGTGAGAAATTAGCATTACTTTGTATGATATTGCCCATTTCTATGTTTTCATTAAGTTCTGCTTGATTAGAGACCATTGAACATAACGTCACAGTATCATCCTAAGTTATTCATCCCTAAATCTTGAAGGCCTTCTATAGTAGTGTCCTTCCAGCCCCTGAGTACTACAACCAGCCCTTGTACTTCACTCCCTGGCAATATGGTCAGCATCTGCTCTCACCCCATCTGTGACCAGTCTAACTGCATTAAGGGTTTTAAGACAATGTAGCAATGGTGTTATGTTTACTGGCTGTTCACTGTTTCTACCATATGGTATTACAACCTACAAGAGATGTAAATATTTATTTTATTTGCACTTTGTTGATTGTGCTTGTCCCACTAGGCCAGTAGCCTCTTTTCAGGGTAGACTGATGTGATATTCATACTGACTGGGGGAAATTTGACCAAGGCAGGAGGGAACTTCATCTACTCTTTTTGAAAAGTGTTATGGGCTCTTTTACATCCACCTAAGCTACCATCAGCTCAGATAGATGGGGTCTCGGTTGAATGCCTCATCCTAATGACAGCACAATCAGGCATGCACCACCCCATTATGTTACACTGCAGTGTCAGTACTGGAAAATTAATCCAGCCAGCTGGTGTGGGAATAGAACTCCCAGCCTTCTGAACTTCCTGCACCAAAGATGAGTATGCTGTAAATATTTAAGAAACATGATGGCAAACCTCTCACATCATCCCACTGTTGCTAAGTATTATACTTCCTACTTCCACAATGTCACATCAGTCACAAAACACCATTACACCAATAACTTAAGGTGAGGCTGTGAAGAAAAACAAATTGACACTGACTCCTAGAAAAACTCTAAAGATTTTCAGCCTCCAATACTCCCTCTCCACTCACACATAGTGCAAATCCACACAGCTCACCCATGTCACTGAAAAAGCATGCCTTAGCCCATGTGGCCCAGTCTACTTCCAGACAGGGTAATGTTTTATTCATAGATGGTGCTATACTTACAAAGACAGACCCCACAGTCATGAGACTGGACAACTGCAAAGTTACTGTCAGCTGGTTTTCTGGTGCTAGAGTCTGTGATGTCACAAGGGCCCAAAGGTCTCTTAAACCTTACAAATACGATGAGCCAGAAGCATAGCTGAGCAAAAAAAAAAAAAAAAAAAAATGGGTGTTTCTTCTACTGGCACACCAACCAGGTGGCCAGGTACACACCACCCCCTTCCTCCTGCCCAGCCATTCAAGTCCCTTTTCTGTACCCTGCCCCGACACTCTTCCATGGCATTTGCGGTCAGACCTAAGCACTGTAGCTGTCCATGTGTGGTCTAAACTGAAGCAACTGCTTGTTACATTGTAGCAAGCTGTTTGCTACAGTTTAAAAGTAAAGAAAAACTCATTCTTTTTCCTTTTTTTACTAAAACCTGAGCACTGTAGCACCCCTTGCAGGCAAGCCTATCTGCAAGGAGTGCTACACCTCTCAGGTTTAAGTTTAAGAAAAAATTCTTATAAACTGTAGCAAACTGTTTGCCACACAGTTGCTATAACTTATAACCTGCCTGCACAGAGAACTATTGTGCTCACGTTTTAGTAAAAAAATCATTCTTATTAACTAGCAAACAGTTGCTACAATTAATAAAAAACAGAGATTTGTGTTTTACTTTTAACTAGCAAACAGTTGCTACAGTTAATAAAAAACAGAGGTTTGTGTTTTACTTTTAAACTAGCAAGCAGTTGCTACAGTTTAGACCAAACAGGGAGCACTACAGTGCTCAGGTTTGAAAGCAAATGGTTTCAGGATATTCTTTATGTGGTCACTGAGTCATGGTTTCAGGGCATTATTTATGTAGTCACTGTGTCATGGTTTCAGGGTATTGTCAACACTCTGTTTATACCGGGGTTAGTAACTATAATACCCCCATGCCTGTGAGTAACTGTGGGGGGAGTATGTGTGTTTGTCAGAAACACCATCACCTCACATCAAATTCTCTACAACCCCGATGTGGAGCTTCTGGAGATCCTAATCGCCCATAACATATCCAGCTGTTACTTCAATGCTAGTTACAGATCCACATCAAAGTCCTTAAAAGATCATGGAAATTACCTTAATGCCATTGAGGCATTAAAGAGCAAACTAGATTTCTTCTTGCTGGGGGACTTCAACTACCCAAGCATTACGTGACGCACTTACACCCTAAAATAGATATAGACACTTTTGTAAAATTAAAAATTAAAATTTCACCTGCTGTTTTATAAATCTGTGTAGGAAACCATCCAGTCTAGATGTCTTACTTAATGACAATCTAGAAAGAGTTAATTTACTTCCTTCTGACAATAGGTTTTATCAACATTTTAATATAATCCATAGATAACTTAAGAAGTGGGGTTGCATCTAAAAAAAATCCCACTGTCTTTCCTGAAAACTAAATTCATGGGTCTCTGCTCTGTATAAAAGTGAAAAATAACTAAGAAAGACATCTGGAATCCATGGAAAGTAGAAATAATCTTTTCTGCCTGTTTGCTTTTCACTTTTGAAATCTGCCTCTCTGATACCTGCTGGTGGAGTTACAGTGCCAAAAATGTCTGACTTCTTGGAGTTATTAGGAAAGGATAAGGTCTGTTGTTGCACGGTGTAGTTTTTGGTCTTGCAGGGCAGTATTCCTGTTCTTTCAGTCTGATAGAAACTTAGAGCTTTCATCACTTTGGTATTTAAGATAATGCCTCTGCTCTTCCTGGAGAACATTCTGTAAGATACTAATTTTATAGATGATTGATTAGCAGGGCTTTTGTATACTTTCCAAGGCAGTCCTTTAATTGAATCTTAAAATCATCCTTTTGACTGGAGAGACACACCAAGATACTCCTCTAGTCCTGTCCAGTTAGATAACCATCCCTAAAGCTGGATTTTTTTTTGTAAAACAAATTCAACTTTCAGGTGCATTCATTAGCACCCCCACCCACCCACTATTAATAACTGTAGTGTTATGGGAGCATTGGTTCATATACCAAGCTTGCAACTGAGTATCTATGTATGTTGCTCTAGTTATAAAGCATTTGTCAATCCTTCAGAAGGAACTGGTCCTGCAGGATAAACATGGTTAAAGTATAGTGGGTAGACTCAAATAAGAGTGCTCATCCACGTGCCCATCATTGAAAGGAATCTGTGTAACAACGTGAAAAAAATCAAAGCAGTTACAGGTGAGAGGGCAAATCAATCAATCAATCAATCAATAAATAACGAGGCAAAATTAGGGACACTTTGGGAAAAAATGGACAGGTGTGAAATATGTTCTGTTTCACCACCGTACTTCTGCTAAGAACCTGTGTGTGACATGGGCACAACATTAACAGCATGCCCCTCAACTCCTTAGGTCAATAACCATAGATAAGTATTAGGCTAGTTACCCTTGTGGGCCACTTTAAACCTAGCCAATTTCCCTTTCAAAGGTAAGAATCAAATCCTGTACCTTAAGTCTGTGGAATAAACACCTTAACCATTATTAAAACCCCAACCCCGTGGACAAAGTCAAAAAGGTTGAAGGGACAAAAGGCAAAAATATTGATAGACAATTTTTAAGTATTACTCTAATGCACCAGAAAAATCAAAAATTGTACAAGGGACAGAGCAAATATATGAGACAAAAAATCAGGGAAGCCACCAGGAGTCACACTTTACGAATACTCATTAGCCAATTGTCTTAATGCATATTCATAGGGAACTGCTTACAAAATGTGCAAATTTATTTCGTCAAGCAAGTGAGCAGTCAGTTTTAGTATATGCATCACATTTGGAATGCCCAGGCCTGTGTGAACTGAAGGGGGGATAATGTTCTACACTTCGTCAGACTGCTGAATAAAATGGTTCTGAGATCAGGCTTCATTAACACAAGTTCCACTGTTAGACACTCTATGTAAGACCTGTCTTAGCTTAGAGCAAGTGCTGTGTGATCCAGAGCAGATGTAGGCTGTTCCATTGCTGGCCAGCTTATGACTAAGCACAGTGAGTTGACACCACGTTTTTACCGCTGTTTCTTCATTTTTTTCTGTCATCTTTCTTCATCACCTTTATTTCAGTCATTCATTTCCTTCTACATTACTCGCATTATTCGGTTCAGGATTACATCAGATTTGGAGCCTGTCCCAGCACTTTTTGGGCACAAGGTAGAGAAACTAATACTGAATGGGATGGCTATCTTTTTCACAGGATGCACACATATTCACTGACTGGCTGACTTGATCACTCACTTACTCAGTCATTCATGCATTGACTCACTGCATGCACACATATAGGCAGTGGGGAGAATCATTAGTTCATCTGTAGCACATCTTTGAATGTGGGTGGGAAGTAGAGCATCCGGAAAATGCCATGAGGGCACAAGGAGGAAATGCAAACTGATGCAGAAGACATTCCTTTGAGGAGACAAACTGTAGGACAAAACAACCTGAGGCAGCAGCTCTAATTGTTCCATCGCTCTGCTGCATTTGTTCTCTTTCTGATCTTCTTTGTGTGCCTTCTACTTACGTTTGTTCTCCTTTGCTTTTTCTTGCATCCTGGGACAATGGGCCTCATTAGAAAGAAAACCATTAGAGAATTATACCCTGGTATTTGTGATTTCTTGTTCCTGCTTTTGTGGAAGAGGAAAGGCTAGCATATTGTTCTGAAGGGCTTTATTATCTGTCATTTCATTGACAAGCTGAAAAAATAGTGTTGATGGAAGGCTGGGAGGGCTATGATCAAGCTAATTAGGCACCGCTAATAAAAATACAGCTGTGAATTTTTTTTTTTCCACAGCAGTAATTTGCAATCAGATTAAGCAATGTAACAACTTCCTACATTCAGATTAAGCAATATAAGAATGCCCTACTTATAACTTTTTTCATATTATGTATTGTCATATGCGTAATGTAAAACTGGCAAAATCTGCAATGCATTTCACAAATGTTGCTGCTTCATGCTTTTTCTATAAGCTGGTGTGAATGTGGTTACAGCCACAGTGCAGATTTATATGCTTGCCTCCTGTGGAAGGTGTCTGGCTCCTATAGCAGGGGCCTGGATGCTGTAGGAGGAGCTGTAATTTTTAAGTATTTAGCAACCCTTGCTGTCTGATTAGAGAGCTAATGCTATCAATTAGCAGTTGAGTTATGCTGTCAAGAATCACATATAAAGAGATTGTCCTGGAACTAGAACTATTGTACAATACGTTATAATTATTAAAATGTTTTTTTCTTTTCTTATATTATATTTTTTTAGGTCCCTACTCAAGTTCTCTTGTAATATTGATTGTCTGCTTGTTGTTAGCTATATCAGTTATTAACAACTGACAGAGCTGTTAGCTGTATCACTTATTAAGCTAATGTCATTCTAGTTACTTTTATTGTTGACTTCTTAAACTACTATATTTGCCAAAGTGGTTGGGTTAAAACTGAAAACAGCCTATAGATCAATCCAGCTACTTGGTTATTAAGTAAAAGCAAAATCAAGCAAACTACCAGGACTGGTACGTAAACAGCAATTAGTAAGAGTAAAGAACGACCAGGTAGCTCAAAACTCGCTAGTAAAATCCTTTAATGCCAAAGGTTAAAAAACACGGTTGAGCGCTTGTCAAAGTTGACATCATCAGAGCCACTGAATGTTGAAACTACTACAATAAATAAAAAACAATTGCAAAAACACACCCTCAATAAATTTGCCAATTGTATACAGAAATAAAACCTAATAAACCAGTCAGTAATGGAGGAATAATGAACCAATCATATACTGTAAAAAGAAAAATCCACCAGTTTTTTTACTGTAAGTAAAAAAAAACAATTGTGTGCTGCAACAGGAAAAAAACACAAATAGACTTAAAATAGTGACTATTAACAATTTGTAAGAAAACGTGTAATAAATGTAACAAATGTTATAACTATGAAGCTCTACTTTTCAATTCACTAATAATAGAAATAGAGTCATTCAAACCGGGATAATTAGTGGCATCCAGATGAAGTTGCCAGATCATCTTCCGGTGTAGTAATAGGTTCCTCCAGTCACCACACGAAGAACTGGCTTTTATCTGTTCAAGCACCAACCATATACGAAGAAATGAAAGAAAAGGAACTGGCATATAAACTAGTGGATGACTTTGTTTATTTTGCTGGTGACAGCGAAGTTGAACCTGTCGAACTTGACCAAGGTACTGTTAAAATTACTTCCTTTTTCAGTTTCAATATTTATAACTTCACTGGCCTTTTTATAAGTCAAGAACATCATAATTTGCTTTTAAAAGGGATTTACTTTCATACACTATACTCGTGCCAACATTGATCAAACAATTTTGGATCTTAAGTTCTTTATTAGAAGCTACATTTTCATGTTTTGATGGGTGGAGACATGCCTAGCAAATTGTCCAATAACAACTTTATATGGAGAAGTACAGCCAATCCCCATTACATCCCATTATTAGTATTTTTGAAAAAAAAATGTGAATGGGATATTGGATAGCCATTCAATGACAGATGCAAAACTAGATATTACAACTTGACTTCCCAGGAATGGGATATTTTAAATGCCATCATCCATGACACCAATATTCTTTGTATGAAACCAGATAGAGGTGGCGGATTGGTCATCATGGACTCCTTTGACTGCTCCAGTAGGATGTATGCAATTCACTGTGATGAATCAACATACAGGGATGTTTCCATTAATGAGGTTAACACCACCTACAAGGCTATTAATGTATATATTGATGAACTACTGCTGTTTGATTCTATTTCCTTGGCAATTTCAATTGGAAAATTTATTGGGGGTGTTTTTACAGTTTTTTTATTCATTGTTTGTAGTAGTTTCAACATTCAGTGATTCTGATGATATCAGCCTTGACAAAAGTTCTCAACTGCGTTTTTTAACTTTTGACATTAAAGGATTTTAGTAGCGAGTTTCAAGCTATCTGGTCATTCTTTATTCTTACCTAGTTATTAAATAATTAAGAAGAAAGTAAATAAATAAACAATGTGCCATCCTCACCCACTGCCCTGCTGTTAACAGTGCCAGTGTTTCAGGCCGCCTGTTACATTCTGAGCATGACACCTGCACAGGTAGACACCTACTGGGAGGCAGAGCTTTTGGGGTATGAAGCCATCTTGTTTTCACTCTTTGGTCTGCAGAAGGATAGCACACTGAACAGCAGAGGGAGAGAGACAGACAGAGACAGACAGAGAGAGAGCAGCATAAATCAAGGAAACTTAAAATCAGCCAAACAGTAGTAGAAAGGTATTTCCACACTGGATGACTACAATTTTACACAAGCCTGCAGTGATCTTGCATTTCAAAACTTAAATACCACATACATACACACAGTTATAAGATGTGGGTTACGGAATGTTAAATTTAAACCATTTTTTATTTAAAATCGTATCAGGTAATATGCAGCAGTTAATGTAATGTATACAATCATCATTGTATTTGAGTAACACACCTAAACAGGTCACAAATTCAGACTGCAAATTTGTTTTACACTGCAGGATAAAGTAATATTATACATTATATTTTTTGCCAAGCAAGTACCCTGAGGAGGCGTAGAACTTTCCTGCTTTTTCAGTGTCGTTATTACATTCAGCACAACAGAGGCAACTGTAATCAGGTAGTTTACTGTTATGAGTGTGTTATGAGTATTAACCATTTTATTGATGACAGAATCTGTCCATGAAAAGTGAAAAGGGGTGCGTCTCAAGCAGAAACAACCAAAGACTCAAAACGTGACATTTATATTGCTAAGGCGCATGAGGTGTGACCCTACTTCTTGTAATTATGATATAACAGTATGTTTACTGCTAGTTATGCATACTGTACCTGGCATTTTTAATGGAGCATTGCTATCACATGCACCATGACTACCAAAGTATGGGGAAAAATTGAATAGTCATGCTTTCAATACTCAGTGTAGACATGTGGTGTAATTCCTGGCAGAAATCCATTTTAGACCGAGCCAGTACCCTTGATTCATAATCTCTGAAAGAGAGCAGAGGAATGCTGAGAACAGTTACTGTTTTCCAGCATGATATGAAAGTAATACATCATGGCAGATTACTCCTTTGCAGACATTTCCCTAGTACATAGCACTGCTCTAATACATCATAGCTGATTACTCATGGGCAGACATTTCCTCTAGTATGTAGCACTGCTCTAATACATCATGGCTGATTACTGCTGTGGAGACATAGCGCTGGCCTAATGCATCATTGCTGATTATTCCTTTACAGACATTTCCCCTAGAGTGTAGCACTGCTGTAATACATCATGGCTGATTACCACTGTGCAAGCATTTCCACTGATACGTAGCACTGCTCTAATACATCATGGCTGGTTACTTCTATGCAGACATTTCCCCTAGTATGTAGCACTGCTCATACATCATGGCTGATTACCCTTGTGCAGACATTTCCCCTAGTGTGTAGCACTGCTCTAATACATCATGGCTGATTAGTCATGGGCAGACATTTCTCCTGGTACGTAGCACTGCTCTACTACATCATAGCTGATTATTCCTGTGTAGACATTTTCCCTAGTACATAGCACTGCCCTAATATGTCATGGCTGATTTTGCTTGTGCAGGCATTTCCTGTAGTACATAGCACTGCTCTAATACATCGTGGATGCTTACTCCTGGACAGACATTTCCCTGGTGCGAAGCACTGCTGTAATACATCATGGCTGCTTACTGCTGGACAGACATTTCACTGGTACATAGCACTGTTCTAATACATCGTGGCTGGTTACTTCTGTGCAGACATTTCCCCGGCTACATAGCACTGCTCTAATACATCATGGCTGATTACGCCTGTGCAGACATTTCCCTGGTACATAGCACTGCTCTAATACATCATGGCTGATTACTCCTGTACAGACATTTCCCCTAGAGTGTAGCACTGCTGTAATACATCATGGCTGATTACTGTTGTGCATCCCATAGTATGTAGCACTGCTCTAATACATCATGGCTGATTAGTCATGGGCAGACATTTCTCCTGGTACATAGCACTGCTCTAATACATCATGGCTGATTACCCCTGTGCAAGCATTTCCACTGATACATAGCACTGCTGTAATACATCATGGCTGATTACCCCTGTGCAGGCATTTCCTCTAGTACATAGCACTGCTCTAATACATCATGGCTGATTTCTCCTGTGCAGACATTTCTCTTGGTATGTAGCACTGCTTAAATGCATCATGGCTGAGTACCCCTGGGCAGACATTTCCCCTGGTACATAGCACTGCTCTAATATATCATGGCTGATTACTTCTGTGCAGACATTTTCCCTAGTATGTAGCACTGCTCATACATCATGGCTGATTACCCTTGTGCAGACATTTCCCCTAGTACATATCACTGCTCTAATACATCATGGCTGATTATTCCTGTGCAAACATTTCCCCAAGTGTGTAGCACTGCTCTACTACATTATGGCTGATTATTCCTGTGCAGCCATTTTCCCTAGCACATAGCACTACTCTAATACATCATGGCTGATTATTCCTGTGCAGACAATTCCACTAGTACATAGCACTGTCCTAATATATCATGGCTGATTACGCTTGTGTAGACATTTACTGTAGTACTTAGGACAGCTCTAATACATCATGGCTAATTACTCCTTTGCGGACATTTCTTTGGTACATAGCACTGCTCTAATACATCATGGATGCTTACTCCTGGACAGACATTTCCCCTGGTGCGAAGCACTGCTGTAATACATCATGGCTGCTTACTGCTGGGCAGACATTTCCCTGGTACATAGCACTGCTCTAATACATCATGGCTGATTACGCCTGTGCAGACATTTCTCTGGTACGTAGCACTGCTCTAATACATCATGGCTGATTTCTCCTGTGCAGACATTTCTCTTGGTACGTAGCACTGCTTAAATGCATCATGGCTGAGTAACCCTGGGCAGACATTTCCCCGGTACATAGTACTGCTCTAATATATCATGGCTGGTTACTTCTGTGCAGACATTTCCCCTAGAATGTAGCACTGCTCATACATCATGGCTGATTACCCTTGTACAGACATTTCCCTGGTACATAGCACTGCTCTAATACATCATGGCTGATTACGCCTTTGCAGACATTTCCCTGGTACATAGCACTGCTCTAATACATCATGGCTGGTTACTACTGTGCAGACATTTCCCCGGGTACATAGCACTGCTCTAATACATCATGGCTGATTACTCATGGGCAGACATTTCCCCTAGTGTGCAGCATTGCTCTACTATATCATGGCTGATTATTCCTGTGCAGACATTTCCCCTAGTACATAGCACTGCTCTAATACATCATGGCTGATTATTCCTGTGCAGACATTTCTCCTAGTACATAGCACTGCCCTAATATGTCATGGCTGATTACACTTGTGCAGACATTTCCTGTAGTGCCTGCTGTAATACATCATTGCTAATTACTCCTTTGCAGACATTTCTCTGGTACATAGCACTGCTCTAATACATCATGGATGCTTACTCCTGGGCACACATTTCCCGTGGTACGAAGCACTGCTGTAATACATCATGGCTGCTTACTGCTGGGCAGACATTTCCCTGTACATAGCACTGCTCTAATACATCCTGTCTGATTATGCCTGTGCAGACATTTCCCTAGTACATAGCACTGCTGTAATAGATCATGGCAGGTTACGCCTGTGCAGACATTTCCCTGGTCCATAGCACTGCTCTAATACATCATGGCTGCTTACTCATGGGAAGACATTTCCCATAGTACATAGCGTTGCTCTAATACATCATGGCTGATTATCCTTGTGCAGACATTTCCTCTAGTATGTAGCAATGCTCTAATACATCATGGCTGATTATTCCTGTGCAGACATTTCCCCTAGTACATAGCACTGCTCTAATACATCATGGCTGATTATTCCTGTGCAGACATTTCCCCTAGTACATAGCACTGCTCTAATACATCATGGCTGATTATTCCTGTGCAGACATTTCCCCTAGTACATAGCACTGCCCTAATATGTCATGGCTGATTACACTTGCGCAGACATTTCCTGTAGTACATAGGACTGCTCTAATACGTCATGGCTAAGTACTCCTTTGCAAACATTTCTCTGGTACATAGCACTGCTTTATAACATCATGGATGCTTACTCCTGGGCAGACATTTCCCCTCATGCGAAGCACAGCTGTAATACATCATGGCTGCTTACTGCTGGGCAGACATTTCCCTGGTACATAGCACTTCTCTAATACATCATGGCTGATTATGCCTGCGCAGACATTTCCCTAGTACATAGCACTGCTCTAATACATCATGGCTGATTACGCCTGTGCAGACATTTCCCTGGTACATAGCACTGCTCTATTACATCATAGCTGATTACGTCTGTGCAGACATTTCCCTGGTACATAGCACTGCTCTAATACATTATGGTTGGTTACTTCTGTGCAGACATTTCCCTGGCTACATAGCACTGCTCTAATACATCATGGCTGATTACTCCCATGCAGACATTTTCCCCAGTATGTAGCACTGCTCTAATACAACATGGCTGATTACCCTTGTGCAGACATTTCCCTGGTACATAGCACTGCTCTAATACATCATATCTGATTACTCCTATGTAGACATTTCCCCTAGTAGGTAGCACTGCTCTAATACATCATGGCTGATTACCCTTGCGCAGACATTTCCCCTAGTATGTAGCACTGCTCTACTACATAATGGCTGATTATTCCTGTGCAGACATTTCACTGGTACATAGCACTGCTCTAATACATCATGGCTTACACCTGTGCAGACATTTCCCTGGTACATAGCACTGCTCTAATACATCATGGCTGCTTACTCATGGGCAGACATTTCCCATAGTACGTAGCATTGCTCTAATACATCATGGCTGATTACCCTTGTGCAGACATTTACCCTAGTGTGTAGCACTGCTCTAATACATCATGGCTGATTATTCCTGTGCAGACATTTCCCCTAGTACATAGCACTGCTCTAATACATCATGGCTGATTATTCCTGTGCAGACATTTCCCATAGTAGAAAGCACTGCCCTAATATATCATGGTTGGTTACGCATGTGCAGACATTTCCTGTAGTACACAGGATTGCTCTAATACCTCATGGCTAAGTACTCCTTTTCAGACATTTTTCTGGTTCATAACACTGCTCTAATACATCATGGATGCTTACTCCTGTGCAGACATTTCCCCTGGTGCGAAGCACTGCTGTAATACATCATGGCTGCTTCCTGCTGGGCAGGCATTTCCCTGGTACATAGCACTGCTCTAATACATCATGGCTGATTACACCTGTGCAGACATTTCCCTGGTACATAGCACTGCTCTAATACATCATGGCTGGTTACTTTTGTGCAGACATTTCCCCGGGTACATAGCACTGATCTAATACATCATGGCTGATTACTCCTATGTAGACATTTCCCCTAGTATGTAGCACTGCTCTAGCACATCATGGCTGATTACCCTTGTACATACATTTCCCTTAGTACATAGCACTGCTCTAATACATCATGGCTGATTATTCCTGTGCAGACATTTCCATTAGTATTTAGCACTGCTCTGATACATCATGGCTGGTTATTTCTGTGCAGACATTTCCCCGGGTACATAGCACTGCCCTAATACATCATGGCTGATTACTCCTGTGTAGACTTTTCCCCTAGTATGTAGCACTGCTCTAATACATCATGGCTGATTATTCCTGTGCAGACATTTCCCCTAGTACATAGCACTGCCCTAATATGTCATGGCTGATTACACTTGCGCAGACATTTCCTGTAGTACATATCACTGCTCTAATACATCATGGCTGATTATTCCTGTGCAGACATTTCCCCTAGTACATAGCACTGCCCTAATATGTCATGGCTGATTATGCTTGTGCAGACATTTCCTGTAGTACATAGGATTGCTCTAATACAGCATGGCTAATTACTCCTGTACAGACATTTCCCCTAGTGTGTAGCACTGCTGTCATACATCATGGCTGATTACTGTTGTGCAGATGTTTCCCATAGTATGTAGCACTGCTCTAATACATCATGGCTGATTAGTCATGGGCAGACATTCCTCCTAGTACGTAGCACTGCCCTAATACATCATGGCTGATTACCCCTGTGCAAGCATTTCACTTGATACGTAGCACTGCTGTAATACATCATGGCTGATTACCCCTGTGCAGGCATTTCCTCTGTTACGTAGGACTGCTCTAATACATCATGGCAGATTTATCCTGTGCAAACATTTTTCTTGGTACATAGCACTGCTTAAATGCATCATGGCTGAGTACTCCTGGGCAGACATTTCCCCTGGTACATAGCACTGCTCTAATACATCATGGCTGGTTACTTTTGTGCAGACATTTCCCTAGTACATAGCACAGCTCTAATACATCATGGCTGATTACGCCTGTGAAGACATTTCCCTGGTACATAGCACTGCTCTAATACATCAGGGCTGCTTACTCATGTGCAGACATTTCCCCTAGTATGTAGCACTGCTCTATTACATCATGGCTGTTTATTCCTATGCAGACATTTCCCCTAGTGTGTAGCACTGCTCTACTACGTCATGGCTGATTATTCCTGTGCAGACATTTCCCCTAGTACATAGCACTGCTCTAATACATCATGGATGCTTACTCCTGGGCAGACATTTCCCCTGGTGCAAAGCACTGCTGTAATACATCATGGCTGCTTACTGCTGGGCAGACATTTCCCTGGTACATAGCACTGCTCTAATACATCATGTCTGGTTACTTCTGTGCAGACATTTCCCCGGGTACATAGCGCTGCCCTAATACATCATGGCTGATTATTCCTGTGCAGACATTTCCTTTAGTATATAGCACTGCTCTAATACATCATGGCTGATTATTCCTGTGCAGACATTTCCCTTAGTATTTAGCACTGCTCTAATACATCATGGCTGGTTACTTCTGTGCAGACATTTCCCCGGGTACATAGCACTGCTCTAATACATCATGGCTGATTATTCCTGTGCAGACATTTACCCTAGTGTGTAGCACTGCTCTAATACATCATGGCTGATTACTCCTGTGTAGACTTTTCCCCTTGTATGTAGCACTGCTCTTATACATCATGGCTGATTACCCTTGTGCAGACATTTCCACTCGTATGTAGCATTGCTCTACTACATTATGGCTGAGTACCCTTGTGCAGACATTTCCCCTAGTATGTAGCATTGCTCTAATGCATCATGGCTGATTATTCCTGTGCAGACATTTCCCCTAGTACATAGCACTGCCCTAATATATCATGACTGATTACGCTTGTGCAGACATTTCCTGTAGTACATAGGATTGCTCTAATACATCATGGCTAATTACTCCTGTACAGACCTTTCCCCTAGTGTGCAGCACTGCTGTAATACATCATGGCTGATTACTGTTGTGCAGACATTTCCCACAGTATGTAGCACTGCTCTAATACATCATGGCTGATTAGTCATGGGCAGACATTTTTCCTGGTACATAGCACTGCTCTAATACATCATGGCTGATTACCCCTGCGCAAGCATTTCACCTGATATGTAGCACTGCTGTAATACATCATGGCTGATTACACCTGTGCAGACATTTTTCTTGGTACATAGCACTGCTTAAATGCATCATGGCTGAGTACTCCTGGGCAGACATTTCCCCTGGTACATAGCACTGCTCTAATACATCATGGCTGGTTACTTCTGTGCAGACATTTCCCTAGTACATAGCACTGCTCTAATACATCATGGCTGATTATGCATGTGCAGGCATTTCCCTGGTACATAGCACTCCTCTAATACATCATGGCTACTTAGTCATGGGCAGACATTTCCCCTAGTACGTAGCACTGCTCTAATACATCATGGCTGATTATTCCTTTGCAGACATTTCCCCTAGTGTGTAGCACAGCTCCACTACATCATGGCTGATTATTCCTGTGTAGACATGTCCCCTAGTACATAGCACTGCCCTAATATATTATCGCTGATTACGCTTGTGCAGACATTTCCTGTAGTACATAGGACTGCTCTAATACATCATGGCTAAGTACTCCTTTGCAGATATTTTTCTGGTACATAGCACTGCTCTAATACATCATGGATGCTTACTCCTGGGCAGACATTTCTCCTGGTGCGAAGCACTGCTGTAATACATCATGGCTGCTTCCTGCTGGGCAGACATTTCCCTGGTACATAGCATTGCTCTAATACATCATTGCTGATTACACCTGTGCAGACATTTTCCTGGTATATAGCACTGCTCTAACACATCATGGCTGTTTTTTTCTGTGCAGACATTTCCCCGGATACATAGCACTGCTCTAATACATCATGGATGATTACTCGTATGTAGACATTGCCCCTAGTATGTAGCACTGCTCTAATACATCATGGCTGATTACCCTTGTACATAGCACTGCCCTAATATATTATGGCTGAGTACTCCTGGGCAGACATTTCCCCTGGTACATAGCACTACTGTAATACATCATGGCTGGTTACTTCTGTGCAGACATTTCCCTAGTACATAGCACTGCTCTAATACATCATGGCTGATTATGCCTGTGCAGACATTTCCCTAGTACATAGCACTGCTCTAATACATCATGGCTGGTTACTTCTGTGCAAACATTTCCCCTAGTATGTAGCACTGCTCATACATCATGGCTGATTACCCTTGTGCAGACATTTCCCCTAGTGTGTAGCACTGCTCTACTACATCATGGCTGATTATTCCTGTGCAGACATTTCCCCTAGTACATAGCACTGCTCTAATACATCATGGCTGATTACTCCTGTGCAGACAATTCCCTTAGTACATAGCACTGCCCTAATATATCATGGCTGATTACGCTTGTGCAGACATTTCCTGTAGTACATAGGACTGCTCTAATACATCATGGCTAATTACTCCTTTGCAGACATTTCTCTGGTACATAGCACTGCTCTAATACATCATCATGGATGCTTACTCCTGGACAGACATTCTCCCTGGTGCGAAGCACTGCTGTAATACATCATGGCTGCTTACTGCTGGCCAGACATTTCCTTCGTACATAGCACTGCTCTAATACATCATGGATGCCTACTCCTGGGCAGACATTTCCCCTGGTGTGAAGCACTGCTGTAATACATCATGGCTGATTATGCCTGTGCAGACATTTCCCTAGTATATAGCACTGCTCTAACACATCATGGCTGATTACGCCTGTGCAGAAATTTCCCTGGTACATAGGACTGCTCTAGCACATCATGGCTGGTTACTTCTGTGCAGACATTTCCCCAGGTACATAGCACTGCTCTAATACATCATGGCTAATTACTCCTGTGTAGACATTTCCCCTAGTATGTAGCACTGCTCTAATACATCATGACTTTTTACCCTTATGCAGACATTTCCCCTAGTATGTAGCACTGCTCTAATACATCATGGCTGATTATTCCTGTGCTGGCATTTCCCCTAGTGTGTAGCACTGCTCTACTATATCACGGCTGATTATTCCTGTGCAGACATTTCCCCTAGTACATAGCACTGCCCTAATATATCATGGCTGATTACGCTTGTGCAGACATTTTCTGTAGTACATAAGACTGCTCTAATACATCATGGCTAATTACTCCTTTGCAGACATTTCTCTGGTACATAGCACTGCTCTAATACATCATCATGGATGCTTACTCCTGGACAGACATTCTCCCTGGTGCGAAGCACTGCTGTAATACATCATGGCTGCTTACTGCTGGCCAGACATTTCCTTCGTACATAGCACTGCTCTAATACATCATGGATGCTTACTCCTAGATAAACATTTCCCCTGGTGTGAAGCACTGCTGCAATACATCATGGCTGCTTACTGCTGGGCAGACGTTTCCCTAGTACATAGCACTGCTGTAATATATCATGGCTGATTATGCCTCAGCAGACATGTCCCTAGTACATAGCACTGCTCTAATACCTCATGGCTGATTACGCCTGTGCAGACATTTTCCCTGGTACATAGCATTGCTCTAATACATCATGGCTGATTATGCCTGTGCAGACATTTCCCTGGTACATAGCACTGCTCTAATGCATCATGGCTGGTTACTTCTGTGCAGACATTTCCCCTAGTATGTAGCACTGCTGTAATACATCATGGCTGATTACTGTTGTGCATCCCATAGTATGTAGCACTGCTCTAATACATCATGGCTGATTAGTCATGGGCAGACATTTCTCCTGGTACATAGCACTGCTCTAATACATCATGGCTGATTACCCCTGTGCAAGCATTTCCACTGATACATAGCACTGCTGTAATACATCATGGCTGATTACCCCTGTGCAGGCATTTCCCCTAGTACATAGCATTGCCCTAATATATCATGGCTGATTATGCTTGTGCAGACATTTCCTGTAGTACATAGGACTGCTCTAATACATCATGGCTAATTACTTCTTTGAAGACATTTCTCTGATACATAGCACTGCTCTAATACATCATGGATGCTTACTCCTGGGCAGACATTTCCCTTGGTACGAAGCACTGCTGTAATACATCATGGCTGCTTACTGCTGGGCACACATTTCCCTGTACATAGTATTGCTCTAATACATCATGGCTGATTATGCCTGTGCAGACATTTCCCTAGTACATAGCACTGCTGTAATACATCATGGCAGTTTATGACTGTGCAGACATTTCCCTGGTACATAGCACTGCTCTAATACATCATGGCTGCTTACTCATGGGCAGACATTTCCCCTAGTATGTAGCATTGCTCTAATACCTCATGGCTGATTACCCTTGTGCAGACATTTCCCCTAGTACGTAGCACTGCTCTGCTACGTCATGGCTGATTATTCCTGTGCAGACATTTCCCCTAGTACATACCACTGCCTTAATATATCATGACTGATTACACTTGTGCAGACATTTCCTGTAGTACATAGGACTGCTCTAATACATGATGGCTAAGTACTCCTTTGCAGACATTTCTCTGGTACATAGCACTGCTCTATAACATCATGAATGCTTACTCCTGGGCAGACATTTCCCCTCGTGCGAAGCACTGCCATAATACATCATGGCTGCTTACTGCTGTGCAGATATTTCCCTGGTACATAGCACTTCTCTAATACATCATGGCTGATTATGCCTGTGCAGACATTTCCCTAGTACATAGCACTGCTCTAATACATCATGGCTGATTACTCCAATGTAGACATTTCCCCTAGTATGTAGCATTGCTCTACTACATCATGGCTGATTATTCCTGTGCAGACATTTCTCCTAGTACCTAGCACTGCTCTAATACATCATGGCTGATTACGTCTGTGCAGACATTTCCCATAGCACTGCTCTAATACATCATGGCTGATTACTCCCATGTAGACATTTCCCCTAGTATGTAGCACTGCTCTACTACATCATGGCTGATTATTCCTGTGCAGACATTTCTCCTAGTACCTAGCACTGCTCTAATACATCATGGCTGATTACCCTTGTGCAGACAGTCCCCCTAGTACATAGCACTGCTCTAATACATCATGGCTTATTACGCCTGTGCAGACATTTCCCTGGTACATAGCACTGCTCTATTGCATCATGGCTGATTACTCCCATGTAGACATTTCCCCTATTATGTAGCACTGCTCTACTACATCATGGCTGATTATTCCTGTGCAGATATTTCTCCTAGTACCTAGCACTGCTCTAATACATCATGGCTGATTACGTCTGTGCAGACATTTCCCTGGTACGTAGCACTGCTCTAATACATCATGGCTGGTTACCTCCGTACAGAAATTTTCCCGGGTACATAGCACTGCTCTAATACGTCATGGCTGATTACCCTTGTGCAGACATTTCCCCTAGTATGTAGCACTGCACTAATACATCATGGCTGATTACCCTTGTGCAGACATTTCCCCTAGTACGTAGCACTGCTCTAATAGATCACGGCTGATTATTCCTGTGCAGACATTTCCCCTAGTACAGCACTGCTCTAATAGATCACGGCTGATTATTCCTGTGCAGACATTTCCCCTAGTACATAGCACTGCTCTAATACATCATGGCTTATTACGCCTGTGCAGACATTTCCCTGGTACATAGCACTGCTCTATTGCATCATGGCTGATTACTCCCATGTAGACATTTCCCCTATTATGTAGCACTGCTCTACTACATCATGGCTGATTATTCCTGTGCAGATATTTCTCCTAGTACCTAGCACTGCTCTAATACATCATGGCTGATTACGTCTGTGCAGACATTTCCCTGGTACGTAGCACTGCTCTAATACATCATGGCTGGTTACCTCCGTACAGACATTTTCCCGGGTACATAGCACTGCTCTAATACGTCATGGCTGATTACCCTTGTGCAGACATTTCCCCTAGTACATAGCACTGCTCTAATACATCATGGCTGATTACCCTTGTGCAGACATTTCCCCTAGTACATAGCACTGCTCTAATAGATCATGGCTGATTATTCCTGTGCAGACATTTCCCTAGTACATAGCACTGCTCTAATACATCATGGCTAATTAAGCCTGTGCAGACATTTCCCTAGTACATAGCACTGCCCTAATATGTCATGGCTGATTATGCTTGTGCAGAAATTTCCTGTAGTACATAGGATTGCTCTAATACATCATGAATAATTACTCCTGTAAAGACATTTCCCCTAGTGTGTAACACTGCTGAAATACATCCTGGCTGATTACTGTTGTGCAGACGTATCCCATAGTATATAGCACTGCTCTAATACATCACGGCTGATTAGTCATGGCCAGACATTTCTCCTGGTACATAGTACTGCTCTAATACATCATGGCTGATTACCCCTGTGGAAGCATTTCCCTTGATACATAGCACTGCTGTAATAAATCATGGCTGATTACCTCTGTGCAGGTATTTCCTCTGGTACGTAGCACTGCTCTAATACATCATAGCTGATTTCTCCTGTGCAGACATTTCTCTTGGTACATAGCGCTGCTTAAATGCATCATGGCTGAGTACACCTGGGCAGACATTTCCCCTGGTACGAAGCACTGCTGTAATACATCATGGCTGCTTTCTGATGGGCAGACATTTCCCTGGTACATAGCACTGCTCTAATACATCCTGGCGGATTATGCCTGTACAGAATTTCCCTAGTACATAGCACTGCTCTAATACATCATGGTTGATTAAGCCTGTGCAGACATTTCCCTTATACATAGCACTGCTCTAATACATCATGGCTGATTATGCCTGTGCAGACATTTCCCTGGTACATAGCACTGCTGTAATACATCATGGCTGCTTACTCATGGGCAGACATTTTCCCTAGTACGTAGCACTGCTCTACTACATCATGGCTGATTATTGCTGTGCAGACATTTCCCCTAGTACATAGCACTACTCTAATACATCATGGCTGATTATGCCTGTGCAGACATTTCCCTAGTACATAGCACTGCTCTAATACATCATGGCTAATTAAGCCTGTGCAGACATTTCCCTGGTACATAGCACTGCTCTAATACATCATGGCTGATTACGTCTGTGGAGACATTTCCCTGGTACATAGCACTGCTCTAATACATCATGGCTGGTTACTTCTGTGCAGACATTTCCCCGGGTACATAGCACTGCTCTAATACATCATGGCTGATTACTGCTATGTAGACATTTCCCCTAGTATGTAGCACTGTTGTAATACATCATGGCTGATTACGCTTGTGCAGACATTTCCCTGTACATAGCATTGCTCTACTACATCATGGCTGATTATTCCTGTGCAGACATTTCCCTAGTACATAGCACTGCTCTACTACATCATGGCTGATTATTCCTGTGCAGACATTTCCCCTAGTACATAGCACTGCTCTAATGCATCATGGCTGATTATTCCTGTGCAGACATTTCCCCTAGTACATAGCACTGCCCTAATATGTCATGGCTGATTACACTTGCGCAGACATTTCCTGTAGTACATAGCACTGCTCTAATACATCATGGCTGATTATTCCTGTGCAGACATTTCCCCTAGTACATAGCACTGCCCTAATATGTCATGGCTGATTACACTTGCGCAGACATTTCCTGTAGTACATAGCACTGCTCTAATACATCACGGCTGATTATTCCTGTGCAGACATTTCCCCTAGTACATAGCACTTCTCTAATACATCATGGCTGATTACCCTTGTGCAGACATTTCCCCTAGTACATAGCACTGCTCTAATACATCATGGCTGATTATTCCTGTGTAGACATTTCCCCTAGTACATAGCACTGCCCTAATATGTCATGGCTGATTATGCTTGTGCAGACATTTCCTGTAGTACATAGGATTGCTCTAATACACCATGGCTAATTACTCATGTACAGACATTTTCCCTAGTGTGTGTAGCACTGCTGTAATCTATCATGGCTGATTACTGTTGTGCAGACGTTTCCCATAGTATGTAGCACTGCTCTAATAGATCACGGCTGATTACCCATGTGCAAGCATTTCCCCTGATACATAGCACTGCTGTAATACATCATGGATGATTACCCCTGTGCAGGCATTTCCTCTGTCACGTAGCACTGCTCTAATACATCATGACAGATTTCTCCTGTGCAGACATTTTTATTGGCACATAGCACTGCTTAAATGCATCATGGCTGAGTACTCCTGGGCAGACATTTCCCCTGGTACATAGCACTGCTCTAATACATCATGGCTGATTATTCCTGTGCAGACATTTCCCTAGTACATAGCACTGCCCTAATATATCATGGCTGATTACGTTTGTGCAGGCATTTCCTGTAGTACATAGCACTGCTCTAATACATCATGGCTAATTACTCCTTGCAGACATTTCTCTGGTACATAGCACTGCTCTAACACATCATGGATACTTACTCCTGGACAGACATTTCCCCTTGTGCGAAGAACTGCTGTAATACATCATGGCTGCTTACTGCTGGGCAGACATTTCCCGCTTACATAGCACTGCTCTAATACATCATGGATGATTATGCCTCAGCAGACATTTCCCTAGTATATAGCACTGCTCTAATACATCATGGCTGATTATGCCTGTGCAGACATTTCCCTGGTACATAGCACTGCTCTAATACATCATGGCTGATTACGCCTGTGCAGACATTTCCCCGGGTACATAGCACTGCTCTAATACATCATGGCTGGTTACTTCTTTGCAGACATTTCCCCAGGTACATAGAACTGCTCTAATGCATCATGGCTGATTATTCCTGTGTAGACATTTCCCCTAGTACATAGCACTGCCCTAATATATCATGGCTGATTAAGCTTGTGCAGACATTTCCTGTAGTACATAGGACTGCTCTAATACATCACGGCTAATTACTCCTTTGCAAACATTTCTCTGGTAAATAGCACTGCTCAAATACATCATGGATGCTTACTCCTGGGCAGACATTTCCCCTGGTACAAAGCATTGCTGTAATACATCATGGCTGCTTACTGCTGGACAGATATTTCCCTGGTACATAGCACTGCTCTAATACATCATGGCTGATTAAGCCTGTGCAGACATTTCCCTAGTACATAGCACAGCTCTAATACATCATGGCTGATTACGCCTGTGCAGACATTTCCCTGGTACATAGCACTGCTCTAATACATCATGGCTGCTTACTCATGTGCAGACATTTCCCCTAGTACGTAGCATTGCTATAATATATCATGGCTGCTTACTCATGTGCAGACATTTCCCCTAGTACGTAGCATTGCTATAATACATCATGGCTGATTACCGTTGTGCAGACATTTCCCCTAGTATGTAGCACTGCCCTAATACATCATGGCTGATTATTCCTGTGCAGACATTTCCCCTAGTACATAGCACTGCTCTAATACATCATGGCTGATTATTCCTGTGCTGACATTTCCCCTAGTACATAGTACTGTCCTAATATATCATGGCTGATTACGCCTGTCCAGACATTTCCCCGGGTACATAGCACTGCTCTAATACATCATGGCTGGTTACTTCTTTGAGACATTTCCCCAGGTACATAGCACTGCTCTAATACATCATGGCTGATTATTCCTGTGTAGACATTTCCCCTAGTACATAGCACTGCCCTAATATATCATGGCTGATTAAGCTTGTGCAGACATTTCCTGTAGTACATAGGACTGCTCTAATACATCATGGCTAATTACTCCTTTGCAAACATTTCTCTGGTATATAGCAATGCTCTAATACATCATGGATGCTTACTCCTGGTCAAACATTTCCCCTGGTGCAAAGCACTGCTGTAATACATCACAGCTGCTTACTGCTGGACAGACATTTCCCTGTACATAGCACTGCTCTAATACTTTATGGCTGATTATGCCTATGCAGACATTTCCCTGGTACATAGCGCTTTTCTAATACATCATGGCTAATTATGCCTGTGCAGTCATTTCCCTGGTACATAGCACTGCTCTAATAATTCATGGCTGGTTACTTCTGTGCAGACATTTCCCCAGGTACATAGCACTGCTCTAATACATCATGGCTGATTATTCCTGTGCAGACATTTCCCCTAGTATGTAGCACTGCTGAAATACATCATGGCTAATTACTGTTGTGCAGACGTTTCCCATAGTATGTAGCACTGCTCTAATACATCATGGCTGATTAGTCATGGCCAGACTTTTCTCCTGGTATGTAGCACTGCTCTAATACATCATCGCTGATTACCCCTGTGCAGACATTTCTCTTGGTACGTAGCACTGCTTAAATGCACCATGGCTGAGTACTCTTGGGCAGACATTTCCCCTGGTATGAAGCACTGCTCTAATACATCATGGCTGATTATGCCTGTGCAGACATTTCCCTGGTACATAGCACTGCTCTAATACATCATGGCTGCTTACTCATGGGCAGACATTTCCCCGGGTACATAGCACTGCTCTACTACGTCATGGCTGATTACCCTTGTGCAGACATTTCCCCGGGTACATAGCACTGCTCTACTACGTCATGGCTGATTATTCCTGTGCAGACATTTCCCCTAGTACATAGCACTGCCCTAATATATCATGGCTGATTACGCTTGTGCAGACATTTCCTGTAATAAACAGGACTGCTCTAATACATCATGGCTAAGTACTCCTTTGCAGACATTTTTCTGGTACATAGCGCTGCTCTAATACATCATGGATGCTTAATCCTGGACAGACATTTCCCCTGGTGTGAAGCACTGCTGCAATACATCATGGCTGCTTAGTACTGGGCAGGCATTTCCCTGGTACATAGCACTTCCCTAATACATCATTGCTGTTTACTGCTGTGCCGACATTTCCCTGGTTCATAGCACTGCCCTAATACATCATGGCTGATTACTGCTGTGCAGACATTTCCCCTGGTACACAGCGCTGGTCTAATGCATCATGGCTGATTACTGCTGTGCAGAATTTCCCTGGTACATAGCACTGCCCTAATACATCATGGCTGATTACTGCTGTGCAGACATTTCTCCTGGTACATAGCACTGCCCTAATACATCATGGCTTATTACTGCTGTGCAGACATTTCCCCTGGTACATAGAACTGCTCTAATACATCATGGCTGATTAATGCATGAAGACATTTCCCTTAGTACATTGCACTGCCCTAATACATCATGGCTGCTTACTCCTGGGCAGACATTTCCCCTAGTATGTAGCACTGTTCTAATACATCATGGCTGATTTCTCCTGTGGAATTCTTTCTCTTAGTACATAGCACTTTATATTCATTGCTTGGGAAGCAGCAGATATAGAAATAGAAAGTTTTGTAAAATATTTAAACTGTAAAACTTCATTCTTAAAATGTACTTATACAATGAATTCTCATAGTGCTAGTTATTTAGATGTTTTAATTACCAAGCTTGATAGTAACAAGAAAATTGTGCCCAATATTTATTGAAATCCCCACTACTCAAATGCATTGTGACAGTATGCCAGTTGTCACCTCCAAGATATCAAGAGTGGGATTGTTAACGTACAATTCATTCAACTGTCCAGAATGGTCTGTGAAGACAATCAGTATGAGGTAGAAGGGCAAAAATTGGTTGAGATGTTTTATTCGAGGGGGTACCCAGAAAGTTTTGTGACCAGAATAAGGCAGGAAGTGGATGATAACAGAAGGGTGGGATTATTACCTCCCCTCCTCAGATGTTTTCTTGATCAACCCCTAGAGATTAATAGGAACAGCACAACAAACAAAACAGTTTCAGTTGTGCTTTTATAACCTCTTATACAGAAGAACATGGCCCTATTGTGTATGCTATTTTTAAGAATTGGAACATTTTTTCTTGTTTCGGAAATACAACTGACATCCTAGGGAAAGACCACACATGGTCTATAGAAGTGGGAGATCCTTTAAGGGGGTTCTTGAAATGGGAGAATTATTCCCCCATTTAACTAACAAAAGAAATGGCACATTCAAATGTGTTTTTTTAGGCAGTGTAAGTTTATTTTGGAACAAGACAAAGTTGTTATAGACAAACAGGTAATATACACACATCCTTCCACTGCACCTGTAACTCCATGGGAATTATTTATATGGCAAAGTGTTTACATTGCAGTAGTTATTATACTGCAAAAATTCAATGTAACTTCATGGAGTGAATGTACGAATGTGCAGAATATAAAGAACACAAATGTCAAAGACTCATTATAGAGGCATGTTTCATTTTTTCCAGAACATAGATTTGCATTTTTTGATATATATATATATATATATATATATATATATATATATATATATATATATATGATGCCTAAAGATGTAAAGGGTGGACCCTGGGTGGATTTGATTGAGATAAGGGAAATGGTTTGGCAAATAAAGTTAAATGCTTGCATCCTCCCAGGTCTGAATGAAGATATTTCAATTGCCAATATATTAAGGCTAAAATCCTATAAGATTTAAGGCAAATAAATGTAAAAAAATGTTTTATATTTATTTTATTGTAGAGGTATTTAATTGAATATGAATAAGAATGTTTTCTAATTAATATTTAACATGAAGCTTTGTTATTACTGGATATTTGGTAGTCCCATGATACAAAGGCAGGAATTTTAAATGGTGTAACATTGCATTTTTTAAGGATTCTGAGGAAGTCTATGTTACAGGCTGATGAAAGGGCTTAATCCTGGTTTTAATGTGGTCAGTATAATTATCTGTGTGGTGCTGACATGTCCATATCTTCCTACTGCTTTGTTTTTATTTGGTTTAGTTTTGTTTTACGTTTTACTGTAGGACCTATCCCCAAATGTGCAGACAAGTTCCTTAGTGCTCCCACTGACTGACCCCATTGGACCAAAGGAATCCTGGTAAATGCCTTGGTTGTTGTGGCAGCCACCAAGAAGGAGCTGGTCCAGGAAACCTCCACTGTCCACCCCCCTAACAGGGAATCTAGAGCCATGGGCAGATGTAGCAAGAGAGTTTATGCCTTGTCTACCTCCACTTTAAGAGCCTTACACTACCTTTCCCATTTTACTTGGCTACAGAGGAATTTAATCAAAGAACTCTCTAGCTTGGTCCCAGAGTCCATGTCCAAGGATGATAGGAAGTCCTTGTCCTCCACACTGGCCAGTCTGCTGTCAATTTCCAATGCATCCATGAGGTTAATCTCCCATGTGGCAGGGGGTGCCTCAAGCAGACCTCTCAACTGTCCAGATTTTTGGCTCATATTTTTAGTATTTTCTTCTTAAAATTTGTGGTTTTCTGGCATATCACTGGGATGATCAAAGGATTGAAGTCACTGAATAATGGCATGCATTTAAGTTTCAGACTTCAACTAATTCAGAAAATGTATGTTAAAATAAACCGTTACTCTAGCAACTTTCTAAGTTTATAAGAGCAGTATTTAAAATATGTCCCTATTTTTGGGCCTTTGTTCCCCTATTTTGTTGGACATTGTCCAGATTTCTTGCACTAAGAGGTTGAGAGGTATGACCTAAGGGCCACCGGTTCCGGCATTGCCATTAGGCGTCATGCCTGGGTGCAGCTGTGTGACTTTGCAGAACCTTTCAAGGCATCTTTCATGAATGCTCCTTTGGTTGGATCATCCTTGTTTGGGCCCAATGTTAGAGACACACTGTCCCATAGTGAGAAAGATGGAAAGACCCTGTCTGCCATTTTTATCAATTTCATTACCCCAACAAAGATCCTTCACCAGGAATCAGCATGGGGGGAAAACTGTGATTCAAGAAATCTCAGGGTCCTTTTCAGGAACCTCAGGGAGATTTTTACCCCCAGAGGCAGAAACAGTTAGATGCTGCCAACGTGGCAGATGGGTTCCACAAAATCAAGGGTCTCGAGATTCTTCCTCAGATAGACTCTTTCAGTGATCCTGAAAGGTTGCCCAACTGTCCTTTTCTGGAGACAGTCAGGGCATGCTTATCCTTGCACCCAGAAGCCTGGCTAGCCATCACCAATAACCAGTGGCTGCAAGGGATTGTATCTAGAGGATACTCCATTCCCTTTTCAAAACTCCCTAAACCAAACAGCTCTCTTCTGGATGTTCCACCCAGTCAGAGGGAGGCAGCAGCATTGGAGATCTCAAAGCTGTTCCAAAAAAGAGTTCTCTAGAAGGACCCTCCAGACCAACTCAGATCAGGCATTTACTCAAGATTATTTTTAGTACCAAAAAAGACAGGGGGCCTCAGGACCATCTTGGATCCGACATCCCTGAACAAATCAGTAAAGAACACAAAGTTCAGGATGGTCCCGGTCCAGACAGCAACCAATAACCAGACAAAGTACAAGTCCACTGGAAAATAAGCCACAGAAATAACCTTCTTGAAAAACTTTAATAGAACAGGATTGAGCGCTTTCATAAGACTATAACACAACTGCATCAGAATCCAAACTCTAACAACCTGATTCCCCTTAAAAAAAGAGCATTTAATCACCTGACCTAATTAATTCTTAAAGTCCTAACATATTGCCCCTAATAAATATACGTGTATTAAAATTCTGTAACGTTTACATCAAAATTATAACACTGATTAAATATTTATGTTAAACAATGTAAATATTAATTATAAATCTAAAATCTAAAATTCTTTACTTCTGTTGTAAAACTACATTGAACAAATTTCATATGTAATAAGATTTTAACCTTAAAACGCTGGCTATGGAAATGGTTTCATTATGTCCAGGGGGGGCCGTGGCATTTAACTTGAGTTGAAATAGTAACTCTTTATATTCTATTAAGTCACACCATGGTCCACCCCAATGATGCTTAACAACCGTCCGTGTCCAAACCAACAAACAAAAAAAACACGATCAGGAAAATTCTTTAAACGACAATAAAGAGAATTACTCATCTTCCTATTTTTTATATCGTTCAAATGTTCGTATATTCTCTCCTTAAATTGATGAACAGTCTTTCCAACATAAAAACTTGGACACTTTGGCAAATAGCTAAATAACTCACCCCTTCTGTTTTACAATTAAAATGAGAGTTTATTCTTATTTTGATATTGTTGACCTTCACCTGGTCAGTTTCCATTATACAAAGCGTTGACTACAGCTGCCACATTTGAAAGTACCATTTTTTCTTTTACTGTAAAAACCTTTGCCTCTGTCATCAACTTCTAAAAAAAACTCTTTAGGCATCTAGCATGCCTAGTAACAAAACGTGGACTCTCACCCAATAAGTCTTTTAAACCTTCAAAGCCATGAAGAAAAGCCCAACCTGTGTTACTAGCGTTACTCGTTCCCTGGCCAAAACAAATGGTGGTCCGTAGCCAGCTGTTCAAATTCAAACAGGTACTTTTAAAGAAACTTTAGAAAATTTAGAGAAGGTGCTACTATGGTGTAAAAACTACAAATCGAAAATGCTTTTCTTTTGGAATGTATCAAGAACAGAAGGGTTCCTAAGGGTCTTCGCCTCTGGCAGTGTCCCAGCAGCTTAGTAGCTGGTTCACCTCTGCATTTGGAACTCGTTGAATTTTTCAACACTCAGAGGATAGCTCTACTAAACATCTTGCAGAAGCACAATTTGGTGGAAACTGAATCGCTCATTAAGGAGGCGGATGCATTGGATGTGAAAATAAAAAAAGATCTTTTATTCAATGTACAGAAAGCAGACTATAACTCTATCTTTTCTAAGATAGATTCAGTTGTTATGGACATTGAAAGGAAAAAGTGGCGAAAGCTTGAACGTGATAGGCTGGAGTATCTGGAGGGGAGGGCTTATCCTAAGCCTGCGGCGACAAGGAATACAACGAATGGTGAGCAACAGGGGACGATTTCTGAGTCCAACTCTGAATATGACGAGGAAGGGTACGACAATCAAGAGGAAGTTGTCCCTTTAGAATGACCACCACCAAGAAGGTCCGAAAGGATTTACAATCAATCCAATGGCAGGCAGAGGAACTATTATGGAGATCCATGACAGAGCTACAATCCTCGTCCTTGGAATCAGGGGGGGAGGAGGAGAGGAGGAAACAGGCCACAGAATTACCGACAGAAGTAAGTGGCGTCCTAGATGAAGTCCCCAACATTCCAGCTACTGTTTGTGAACAAATTCCTAATATTACAACTAATCAAAGTGGGGACTTTAATATATATAACTATTCAGAATTAGAAATATACAATGACTTTGGGTCACTTTTAAGTAAAGGATTAACTTTTGTACCTACTGTTTTTTCTAACACTGAAACCCTTATGATAGATTTAAAGCTTTTTTTAAGGAAACTTAATTTTAAAATTTTGTTTAAGGATGTGGAAAATACATACACCAGTAATATGTTAAAAAAAACAGTATTTTTAACCCTAAAATTTCCTCACCTTTATATATGTTTGAAAAGATTTGTGAGTGGAACTTTAGGACTATGTTACAACAGCAAAATAGAGGTTCCTTTTTGTATAACTTGAGTGAAAGTGAAAGAAAACTGCTTAAAGAGCTTAGCATGAACAAGGAAATTCGGGTCATGAAGCCAGACAAGGGTGGGGGAATGGTAATTATGTCTAAAAGGGATTACCTTGAAAGAATGTTCAAACATGTGTTTGATGAAGATTACTATGAACAGACATCTTTGAATTTTATTAACATTTCTTACCAGAAAGTTAGGATGTGTTTGAAAGATATGTTTGACCAGGGTGAAATTACCTTTGAAACATATGAGTTTTTACAAGTTAAATTTCCAAGGGTACTCACCCTGTTCGGCATTCCTAAAATACGTAAGAACTTGTCTGACCCTGTTATGCGGCCCATAGTTAGTGGTAGTACTTCTATCACCCACGCTATGGCCGTGTATATAGATCAGAAAGTTAATGCACTTGTTCAAACAGAGAATCACATCATTAAGGACTTGTGGGACTTTTTGCATAAATTGAGGATTGTATGTTACACCCACCAATTGGCCTTCGTCACTATACATGTGGTTAACCTGTTTAATGTGATTCCTCAGGATGAAGGATTGCAATTGTTCCATGATTTCTTGTTGGAATCTAAAGTTTCTAGTAACAATGAAATTAATGTTTTGGACACATTGATGGAAATGGTTTTAAGAAATAATTTTGTATTCATTGACGGACAGTTTTTTTCAACAAAAGAAGGGAGTAGCTATGGGGGCAAGTTGTGTCCCTGTATTTGCTAATATTGTACTCTTACAATGGGAGAAATGCTATTTGTTTAGTAGAAGTGAATTACTGGGTTGGTATCTATATACTAGGTTTTTGGACAATATTTTTATAGCATGGGACTTAAGTGAAAATAAAACTAAAGATTTTTTTGAATATCTACATTCTACTACATCTTTTCTTAAATTTATATATTCCTATAGTACAACAGAAATTAGTTATTTAGATGTACTAATTACCAAGGATGAGAATCAGAGGGCTATACAAAGTAACATCTATAGGAAAAATACTTATTCTAACAGTCTTCTTCACTATGACAGCTGCCACCCGGTTCATCAGAAAAAGGGAATTTTTAAAGGGCAATATGTTAGGTTAGCCCGTATGATTACTGACAATGGAACTTTTGAAAGGGAGTGTAGCACATTAAAAAACATGTTTGTTTCTAGAAGTTACCCTGAAACTGTTATTCACAAAATTCAGGATGAAATTTTCCTGAAGAGGAATAGGGGGTCCATTAAAGCTATTATGTATGAAACCGAATACATGTATACTGACCACACTAATAGTAGTAGGGCACTTATAAGTGTTCTTTCATTACTACTTATACAATGGATTTTCCAATGGTTAGGCAGATTATTACTAACAGTTGAGCTTTTCTTCATGGCTTTGAAGGTTTAAAAGACTTATTGGGTGAGAGTCCACGTTTTGTTACTAGGCATGCTAGATGCCTAAAGAGTTTTTTAGAAGTTGATGGCAGAGGCAAAGATTTTTACAGTCAAAGAAAAAATGGTACTTTCAAATGTGGCAGCTGTAGTCAACGCTTTGTATAATGGAAACTGACCAGGTGAAGGTTAACAATATCAAAATAAGAATAAACTCTCATTTTAATTGTAAAACAGAAGGGGTGAATTATTTAGCTATTTGCCAAAAGTGTCCAAGTTTTTATGTTGGAAAGACTGTTCGTCAGTTTAAGGCGAGAATATACAAACATTTGAACGATATAAAAAATAGGAAGATGAGTGATTCTCTTTATTGTCATTTAAAGAATTTTCCTGATCGTGTTTTTTTGTTTGTTGGTTTGGACACGGACGGTTGTTAAGCATCATTGGGGTGGACCATGGTGTGACTTAATAGAATATAAAGAGTTACTATGGCAACTCAACTTAAATGCCATGGCCCCCCCTGGGCTTAACGAAACCATTTCCATAGCCAGAGTTTTAAGGTTAAAATCTAATTACATATGAAATTTGTTCAATGTAGTTTTACAACAGAAGTAAAGAATTTTAGATTTTAGATTTATAATTAATATTTACATTGTTTAACATAAATATTTAATCAGTGTTATAATTTTGATGTAAACGTTACAGAATTTTAATACACATATATTTATTAGGGGCAATGTGTTAGTACTTTAAGAATTAATTAGGTCAGGTGATTAAATGATCTTTTTTTAAGGGGAATCAGGTTGTTAGAGTTTGGATTCTGATGAAGTTGTGTTATAGTCTTATGAAAGCGCTCAATCCTGTTCTATTAAAGTTTTTCAAGAAGAAGGTTATTTTTGTGGCTTATTTTCCAGTGGACTTGTACTTTCTCTGATCATGGTCCAGGCCATTCTGCCTCTCTTGAAAATGGATGACTGGATGTGCTGAATAGTCCCCACATTAAGAAGGACAGAGACTCCAGAAGGTATCTACGCTTCAGGCTGAGACCTAGACATTTTCATTTCAGAGACCTTCCTTTTGGTCTCACCACAGCCCCCCAGAGTGTTCAGCTCATCTAAGACTGCAAGGATTCCACGTGTTTCCTTACCTAGATGACTGGCTCCTAACTACTCCAACCAGACGTCTACTCATCCAAGCCAGCTCCTACTTTGAGCATAACCATCAGCATGCAAAAATCTCAGTTACAGCCAGTTCACACATAGACGTCATAGGAGCATGTCTGGATGCAACCAAAACCTTGGCCTTCCTACCTCCAGACAGGATTTCATAGGTTCATAGGTGCGTACTAGGCTAATGGCCCTGGAGCCTTTACAAGCCTAGCCCATAGAAGTGCCCTGGCATTGTGCTGCCCAACATTAGTTCCCAGTGCCTGTATCAAGTAGTGCCACTGGAGTGATCCCCGGGGTGAACTTTCTATTTCCCATCCACTCATCAAGATTTCTCTTGAAGATGCCCAGTAAAGTGCTCTGTTTGACATGTATGGGAAGTGTATTCCAGAGCATGGGCAGTCTCTGGGTTATGAACCTGTCCCTCCAGCATGTTCTGTTAATTGTGGTAATGAGGTTGAGGTCTCTGGGGTGTGTGGTGCAGGGGGATTGGGATGTCTTTAGATGTAGCATTTCTAACAGAGCTGTGTCAGAGATGGCTTTGTAACTCAAGCAGAGATCGCCTCATAGTAGACTATATGAGACAGAGAATACCTGGAGTTTTTTGAGTCTGTGTAGGACATGTATTTAAGGCATAGGATCCTCTTTGCGAGGTGCTTTTGTGGCCTTTCCAGCTGATGCATGTGTCTAGTGAGGTACATGCCAAATGGGACATTATACTCAATGACTGGCCTAATGAGGGATGAGTAGAGAGAGATGATGACATCTTTCTTCCTGGATGCAAAAGCCTTGGTAATGAGGTGTGCCACATAGAAGGACTTTATGACCACAGTGGCAATGTGGTGGTCGAAAGAGAGGTTGCTGTCAACCTGTGTCCCCAGATCTCTTATAATGTCTTCAGTGTTCAGTGGGCTCCCATTGATGTGGTAATTAGAGGGAACTGAGTTTTTCCCAAAGGGGATGACAACACATTTTTTGGCATTAAGCTTAAGCCCATGGTTTTGACACCAGTCATTGGTCTCAGCGAGGCCTTTCTGTAGGATGTCTACATCACTTGGGAGTTAATAATGGCTCCCAGCTTGCAGTCGTCTGCGAACTTGGTCAGCCAGTCCCTCCATGTTGGCCTGGACTTCTGAGAAGTAGGTACCAAACAGGAGAGGACCAAGAACCAATCCCTGTGGGACTCCACTCATGACTGGTCAGCAGTCTGACTTGGAGTCCGCCACTTTCACACTGTGGGGTCTATCTGTGGGCCAATTTGCAACCCACCCTAGTGATATAGGGGTTGATGCCTAGTTTGGTGAGTTTATCAATAATTCCTGAGTGGGGAATGTTATCAAAGGCCTTGGCCAGATCAAGGTAGGCTGTATGAATGGCCTTGCCCTCATCCACAGCTCTGGTGACTGACTCAAAGAAGTCTACCAGGTTGAGCAGGCATGATATACCTTTCACAAAACAAAATTGAGTGGGATCTAGAGTTTGGAGATTTCCTATATCCTTGTTAATTAGGTCCATGATGATGTGCTCCATAGCTTTACATATCAGACTTGTCAGGTTAATGGGGAGATAATTTCCAGGGTCTGTAGTTGCTACCCCTTTATGGAGAGGGTTGACTGTAGCAGTGCACCATTCAGTAGGGACAAAGCCTGAGGTGAGGCTGTGATTGAACAGGGAACACAGGTGAGGTGCCAGTTAACTTTGTAGTTCATGTAGAACACATCCAGGGATATTGTTGGGTCCCATGGAAGCTGCATTCTTGGCCTTGGACAATGCAGTGTTAACCTGTGCTGCAGTAATGCTGGGTGCCTGGCATTCCTCCGGTATTGTGATTGGTCCTTTAGGGGGAGAGAGAAGGGTAAAGTTGGCACTGAATCTGTCGGCCAATATGTTGGCAATATCTGTTGGCTCAGTATAGGAGGTACCATTGTGCAGTAACTCAGAGCAAACTTGGGTATTTATTATTTATAAGATTCTTGATATAACTATAGAAGGCTTTGTGGTTGTTTATAGTGTCTGCTGCAATTCTGCCTTCATAGCTGGCTTTAGAGGTTTTGATGAGGGATCTCAACTTTTTGTTGAGGGTGATAGAGTTTTTCCAGTCTTGGGACTTTACCTTTTTTGCAACAGTTTTTTCCTTCTATTGTAGAGTTTATTAATGTCAGGGGACCACCAAATTGGCTTCCTTTTTTGGTGCATCTTGGTTCTGTTGGATATGGCTAATTCCATGCATTTATGTACATGTTCATACAGTGCATTGGTGTATGATTCTGCAGTCATGCATCTATTTCCATTTCAACCTTAAGACTACATATCAGACAGATTTTAGCAATGCCACCTCCTCCAGCAAAACTAGTACTCAGAGCATTTTGCTCCATGGCTGCTACCATAACCCTGTTACCAACAGCACAGCTACATATGAGAATTCTGAAATGGACCTTAGCAGTCCAGTGGTCATTACACCAACACCATCTAAGCTACCCAATAAAATTATCAGGAATGTGCAAAGATTCTCTTCTATGGTGACTTCACTCCTTGGAGATTCTACAAGGATGCTCCTTTGTTCTCTCCCCCCCAAATGCCACATTGACCATAGACAACTCCCAGGTGGGGTGTGGGCATTTCCTGGGTCAGACAGTCCAAGGCACATGGATGTCACAGGAGACCTACCTGCATATCAATGTCCTGGAGATGAGGGTGGGTAGTCCTTCTGGCATTGCAGGCACTTCACAACTTTCTTTCTCTAGGGACTATTGTGATATAAATGGACAATATGTCATAATATGTCACAATATGTCAGTAGTATGGTTCATCAACAAACAAGGGAGAACCAGATCCTACCCCCTGTGTCGAAAAACAATGAGAGTGCACCAGTGGCTGATCTCTGTCAACCGCTTTCTCAACACAATGCGCATTCCGGGGGAGTGCGGCATTCTAGTAGACAGGCTCAGCAGAGGCTTTTTGATGCCTTATGATTGCTCTGAATTAGTCAGTGGTGGACACGATCTTCCAAAAATGGGTCAGCTGTGCTGCAATCTCTTTGAATCTCCCCACAACAACCAATGCAGCAGGTTCTTTGCCTTGATTCACCATCAGGGTCAGTCACCCAGAGATGCTCTAGTGTATGCTTGGCCACCAGGTCTACTTTATGTTTTCCTACCTCTTCTCTTGATCCCCAAACTTCTTTGGAAAGCACTCAGGTCGAAGAGTAAGGTGATCGTCATTTGGCTCTTTTGACCTTGACAAATCGGTTCTCCTTCCTTTGGTCTCATCTGATTTGCCCTCCATGGATGCTGGAACCACGTCCAGTTCTGCTGTCCCCTCCATCAGGGCAAAATTTTTCTCCAGTTCCAATGATGGCTAGATTTTCCAAACTTTCATGCCTGGTCCGAAACATTCTGATCTCCTCCCACAAATCATCTACTAGGAGAACTGATAAAAGCAAATGGAAAAGATTCTCTATATGGGCTCAACAGAAGTAGTTAGATCCTTTTACCACTCTTATTTCGGCGATTCTAGATTTTGTTGCTCATATTTTTCATGATGGGGTGAGTCACTTTACTGTGAGTAGCAGCCATTTCAAATTATCATATTGGAGAAAATTCCTCATCTTTAGCTTCATCTAAATTGTGTAAGGCCTTTCTCAGAGGTACTTTCCTATGTCGCCCTCCAGTTAAAGATCCAACACCTCCTTGGGACCAAACTATGATTTTACAGACACTAGTTCATCCCCCTTTTGAGCCTTCAGCCAAAGTAGATTTGAAATTCCTATCTTGGAAGATTGTTTTCTAATTGCTATCACTTCTGCAAGAAGAGTATCTGAATTGCAAGCTCTCTCATCCAAACATCCTTATTTAATTTTTCATAAAGACAGAGTAAACGTATGTACTAACCCATCCTTTCTATCCAAAGTTGCTACAGAGAACAACATTAACCATTCTATCAACTTACCGGTCTTTTCCCCAATTACCAAAACAAAGGGAAATATACTCTTCATCTGTTAGATGTTCATAGACAGCCATGTTTTTATTTAGACAGAACAAAATGAGAAAATCTGACCAGCTTTTCATATCCTTTTCAGATGTCAGAAAAGGAAAAACCAGTTTCCAAGACCACTTTAGCTAAATGGTTAAGAGACAAGATTTCATTTGTTTATGAATCTAAAGGTGTTTCCTTACCTAAGCAAGTCAAAGCTCACTCTACTAAATCAATGGCAACTTCTCAAGCTTTTTGGACACAAATTTCGATTGATGATATTTGTTCAGCTGGCTTCTTAGTCAAGTTCTCACACCTTTATTTCCCACTATAAAGTGGGCATTAATTCTAGAAATAGAATGCCTTTAGTTCTGCAGTGCTGTGGAATATCCTTCCATGAAGGCCGTCCTGGGTTACTGTAGCTGGGGACTCTGTCCTACAGGTTAAGGAAGAATGAAAATTGACAACATCAGATAAAGAAGTGACGTGCTCACCACAACGCTCCATCTCTGATGTCCATTTTCCTTCTTCCTGAACCTTCCCACTCTCTTTCCCCCCCGTCCATCTTATGAGTGATCTGATGGATATGCTAATAGGAACCTCTGTTCCTCGTTGAGCTCCTGATTTTTACTCAACTTTTAATGACTTTCTGATATTATTTACATTATTGTATATATCAATATAGTTTGAAAATATGTTAGCAGCAAACTCGATCTGAAGTATTCTGGGGGAATGAGGCATGAGTAGGAGAGGGGTTTGAGCTTCAGATTCTAAGCTAGAAAATGTCTGACTCAGATCTGAGGTTGGATCTGAAACCCATAGGTTGATGGGACATTATGGTAAGTACATAACTTCTTGTTTTGAACTCTGTTGGTATCATAGAAACATAGGAAGTTATTAGGCTAATGGCCCAGGGGCCTTTACACACCTAGCCAAGTTTTTTCCCTATTTTAATGGTGCTAGTAGCAGACGTGACTAAAAACCTGCTGCTCCTGTCCATAAGGGACACAGGTAGAACCCCAAGGGTGAATTTGCAACTCCCCATCCAATCATCCAGATTATGCTTGAAGAGGGTAAGTGAAGGGTTCTGTTTCACTAGGACAGGCAGCCTATTCCAGAGTACGGAGAGCCTCTAGGAGATGAACCTATCTCTCCAGCAGGTTTTGTTAATATCACTTCTCATGTTGAGTTCCCTAGAGTGGATGCAGCAAATGCCATTTGTCTTGCTAATGTGTAGCAATTCCATCAGGGCAGGATCCATGGATGCCTTATAGGGCACTCAGAGGTTGCCCCTGAGCAGTTTGTAGGAAACAGAGCACAGCAACAGGGATTTTAGTCTATCAGCATAGGGTAAGTGTTGGACACCTAGAATTTTCTTTGTAAGGTACCTCTAACATCTCTCCAGTTGTTGGAGGTTCCTGGTAAGGTACATGCCGATGGACACATTGTATTTCATAATTGGTTATAACCTGTTTTTTTCTGGAGGCAATGGCCTTATTTATGAGATGGGCTATGTAAAAGGTTTTCCTGACCACTGTGGAAACATGCTGGTTGAAGGCTAAGTTGTTGTCAGTCTGTGTGCCCAGGTCTCTTATCACCGATTGGGTGCTTAGGGTATTGTTGTCAATGTGATAATTGGCAGGGATGTCTCCTTTTCCATAGGGGATGATGATGCACTTTTTAGCATTTAGCCTGAGCCTGTGACTCTGGCACCAGTTGCTGGTTTGAGTAAGACCTTCCTGAAGGGTTGCAGTGTCTTTGGGGGACTCAATGATTGCACCCAGCTTGCAGTCATCTGCAAACTTTGTTAGCCATATTCCCTTTGTTTTAGACTGTACTTCCAAAAGTAAATTCCAAACAATATGGCATCCCACACCGAGCCCTGTGGTACTCTACTGGTTACTAGTCTGGTGGTGGATTGAGAGTCTCCAAGTTTAAATGTGTGTGTTTTATTAGTGAGCCAGTTAGCAACCCACCTGACTATATTATGTTCAGTTGGATGAGTTTACCTATGATGCTTGAGTGGGGAATGGTGCCAAAAGCCTTAGCCAGGTCTAAATAGGCAGTATGCATGGTTTTGCCTTCATGCAAGGCTTTGGTGACTGTATCAAAGAAGTCTACCAAGTTCAGCAGGCACAATCTCCCTCTGACAAAACCAAACTAGGATGAGTCTAGGATTTCGAGATCGCCTAGATTCTTGTTAATGAGGTCCATGATGATGCTTTTCATGGCCTTGCATGTGAAGCTGGTTAGACTTATTGGTCTGTAATTACAGGGGTCAATACAGGAGCCCCCTTTGTGGATGCGGGATGATAGTGGCAGTTTTCCAGTCTGCGGGAACATACCCTGTGTTTATTCTGTGGTTGAAGAGAGTACACAGAGGTGTCACTAGGTCTTGCTTTAAGCTGTTTCGGATGCAGCCAGGGATGTTGTCTGGTCCCATAGATGCTGTGTTCTTTGCCTTGGAGAGGGCATTTAGGACCTATTCCTTAGAGATCTCTGGGGGAGGGCATGTAGGATTGATGTCTTGTGGTATGTTAGGTGGTGACAGGTGGGAGAAGTTTTCATTGAACCTATCTGCCAGCAAGTTGGCAATATCACCAGCATCTGTGTATGTTTTGCTATTTATGAGAAGCTCAGAACATGTCTGTGTTTTTCCTTTGAGGTTGCAGATGTAACCCAAGAATGCCTTGTGGTTTCCCTTGGCTAGCATGTCCAGTTTAGATTCGTGTTCAGCTTTGGATTTTTTCACTAGTGTCTTATTTGTTTATTTAGTCTAACGAAGGAGTCCTTAGAATTTGGGGACTGTCTACCACTGCCTTTGGACAGCATTTTTTTTCTCCTGTTATATAGCCCATTTATGGTGGAAGTCCACCAGGCAGGCTTGTTCTTATATGAAAAACTTAGTTTTATCCTATCAAGTACAGCTGATTCGATGCAGCTGTGGAGGTGTTTGTAGAAGGTGCTGGTATAAACCTCGGTATAGGTATCGTTGCCTTCAGTAGTGGCAGTGGCTGTGACACAAGTAATAGCATTTCTTAAGAGATTATAGTTAATTTTGGGGAAGTTTTTTAGTTTAGTTCCAGCTGGATGGGGGAGGGTCAGATACTACTGTTACTTCTAGGGTGATCAGCTCTCACTAGAGATGACTGAATAATTGGGATTGTGCAATGGTTACTCATGTTTATGAACACCAGATCCAGGATGTTTGGGCCCCTAGTAGGGGTGTCGACAAGCTAGTCCAGGACATTGGAGTTAACAAAGTTCAAGAATCTCTGGGCGAGCACACAGTTGCTGGTGTAGTTAGACCAATCTATTGCTGGGTAATTAGGGTGTTCGGCGGTATACTGAGGGATTCCAGGAGGTCCAGGTAGGCACTATGGATGTCCTGGTTCATGGAGGGAGGTCCTATAACTGAATAATCTGTAAAGGAGTTTTACCTATAGAGATTTGTCCGTGGAGAAATTCGAGAGCCTCGTTTAGGCGTACCAGTTTGGATGGGTATTTGTCTTTAATAAAAATAGATACAACCTCTCCTTTGGATTTCCCGCTCTCAACTAATGGTCTGAGTGAGTGGTAAGTGTTATAACCCAGTATAGCTGGGGTGCTCCCTGCAGCCTTGAACCATATTTCTGTGAGCAGAGAGATGTCAGCATCCTCCAAGGTGAGGGCACCTTTCAACGAGTGCAGCTTCAGGTTAAGACTCCTAGCATTTAGAAGCATGACCCTGATATTAATTTTTGAGGAAGACTTTATGTTGGAAATTTTGTCCTTTTGACATTGCCTAAAAAGACACTAGTGGAGAGGCAAGAGCCTTAGCCAGAAGTTGAAAATCTAGGGCTGACAGGTGAGGACCATCTCTTGGAAAGCATTGAGGGCTATCAATCATGTCAACCCAGGCTGAACCGGAACTGGATCCCCTTAGAATGACACCAGAAATTAAGCCAATTGGTTGGTTATTCATATGATGAGCATTACCACGAGACAATGGCCTTGCTTGTTCTCTCAGTCACGAGAACGCATTATTATTTTCAAAATCTTTCTTGTCCCTCTGGAGGGATGAATAACCAATCAGGTGCTGTTGCCGGCAACTCTACTCAACCATTTACTCAAACAACTTCAGCAGTACAGCAGGCAGTCCCACTGCTGTCTGCTAGCACAGCGGATGCAGGATTGAATATAACTACTGAGCAAGCTCATATTGCCGTGAATGAACCTCCAGCTACTATGCACTGTATTTCTGATACAATGAAGGATTCAGTTGCTGGTCTACTAGATCAATGACGAAAGAATGTGAAGCCGGGGAATAATGTTTTTTTAGGCAACAATATGACGAGTTTTACATTAGACAATCCACTTCCTATCAAGATTCGTTCGAGGAGCCTGATGAGACAGGGAAAAGTACAGAGACAGTCAAGTGCGGAAATTACAGTTGTGTACACTTACCATAAATGTAGAGGTTTGAGTGTATTCACTGTTGCAGTCATTACATTTGGGTAATCTGCAGGCAGGTTGCCCTCAGTCGGCCTGATTAACAAAGTTTTGAGTCCTGCATTGGTTGCTGTCCCTTCTTCCATGACGTCAGGTCATCAGGGGTATAAAACATGCAGCTGACGCATCAATTTTTCTTGCCCCAGATGTCAGGTGCCCCCCAAATGGGGAGCAAAATATATAAGTAATTAACAACACAAAAATTTACCTCCAAACAAAAGCAAATACACCAAAAAGGCTTTTAAGCATAGTAAAAGAAAGTAGAGGTATAGTAAAAGAAAAACAGGGGGCTGGAGGGAGGGTAACCAGGACTGCAACAGTGAATACACTTGAACATCTACATTTATGGTAAGTGTACACAACTGTACTATGTTCTTCGTTATTCACTGTTGCAGTCATTACATTTGGGTAGATTCACAAAGCTATGGTTGGGAGGATGGATTTATACAGCATTAGGACCAGCTATAAGGCCCTGAAAAACAGCAGTGGCAAAGCCAGCTCTGGATTTAGAGAAAATTGGTAAGTGATAATGCTTGGTGAAAGTATGAACTGAACTCCAGGTAGCAGCTTCTAGAATATCCCTGGTAGGGACACTTCTGAGAAAGGCTGTAGAAGTAGATGCAGCCCTGGTGGAATGAGATCTGATCCCCTGAGGAATAGTTTTTTTCCATGGTGCTTATAACACAAATAAATACAATGGCTTATCCATTTATAAATGGTTTGTTTTGAAATAGCCTTCCCCTCTGCCCCTGCAGCAAATGCTACCAGCAGTTGTTCAGATTTTCTTTGAAATTTAGTCCTGTCCAACTAGAATCTAAGTTGTCTGTGTACATCCAATGAATGCAGAATCTGCTCCCCCTTGTTCTGTGGATTGGGAAAGAAAGTTGGTAAATGAATGGACTGATTAAGAGCCACACTGGATACTACCTTGGGCATGAAGTATGGATTGGTCCTGAGTGACACCCTGTCCGCATGAAAGATGATGAAAGCCTCCACTGTCATAAGGGCCTGGAATTCAGATATCCTTCTAGCTGAAGTAATTGCTAAATTGAAGGCTGTTTTCCAGGAAAGAATTTTTAAGTCTGCAGTAGCAGCTGGCTTGAAAGGAGGTAGAGTGAGTTTCTCCAATACAAAGTTAAGGTCCCAGGCAGGGTTGGAGTTCTCTTAGGTGGTCTTAAGTATTTGGCCCCTCTGAGATACTGCTTTAGCAGAGGATGAGAAAAGAGGGGGGGGGGGTTCTGTGTTGTAATGAGCTGAAATGGCTGAGGCATGGATTTTAATGGAGGAAAAAGACAGGCCCTTGTGAAGCATCTCAGTTAAGTATTGCAAAATCTAAGGTAAATTGGGCGCTGCTGTGCTCATCCCTTGAGATTGATTCCAGGCACAGAATCTTTTCCATTTGTCAGCATAAGAATTTCTAGTACTAGGTCTTCTCCCCTCCAAAATGACATCCATCACCGGTTTGCTGAGGGATGCTAAGGGGGAATTTAAATGATTAGCCAAGCTGCAAGATTCAATGTTTGGAGCTGAGGGTGCAGAATTTGGTTCTCCTGCTGAGACAGTAAGGAAGGTGTCTGAGGCAGGTGCCATGGAGAAATTTGTGACACACTGCGCAGGAGTGGGTACCAGTGTTGGTGTGGCCTGTCTGGAGCAATCAAAATCATTTTTGGTTTGTCCTGTTTGACTTTTAGTAGAACTTTGGAGAGCAGAGGGGGAAAGGCATAGACTGATAGGTTCTTCCAGCTGAAGGACAGAGCATCCACTTTCATAGGTTCATAGGTAGATACTAGGCTATCTGCCCTAGGGCATTTATAAGCCTAGCCAGAGTGTATTTGGCTTCCGCCTCCCTGTTAGATTAGCCTACTGTGCCTCTGTAAAGTAGGTCATAGAAGGTACCCTTTTAAGATTAGTTTACTGTGCCTCTGTCTAGCAGGGACACAGAAGAGATCCCAGGAGTGAATTTGCGATTTCCCATCCACGTGTCAAGATTTCGCTTGAAGAGGGTCAGTGAGGGGCTATGTCTAACATGAATTGGGATTCTATTCCAGAGTGAGGGGAGCCTCTGGGAAATGAATCTGTCCCTCCAGCATGTCCTATTTATTTTTGTGCTGAGGTTTAGGTCCCTGGAGCATGTTGCTCTAAGGGACTTGGATTTTTTGAGGTGGAGCATGTCCATTAATTCTGGGTTTGACATGGCTTTGTACGTCAGGCATAGATCGCCTCTGAGTAGGTGGTAAGCAACTGAGTAGAGCTGGAGTTTCTATAGTCGAGCTGCATAGGACATCTGTTTGTAGCCCATGATCCTCTTGGTGAGGTACTTTTGGGGTCTCTCCAGTTGCTGCAGGTGTCGGGTAAGGTACATCCCAAAAGGGGCATTGTATTCAATTATGGGCCTGATGAGTGATGAGTACAAGGGCACAATGACCTCTCTTGATCTAGATGCAAACCCTTTCATGGTAAGGTGGGCTATGTAGAAGGTCTTTCTAACCACTTTGGCAATGTGATTATCAAAGGAGAGATTACTATCTACGTTGGTCCCCAAATCTCTAATTACTTCTTCCGTACTTAGTGGATTACCACCTATGTGGTAATTTGTGGGCACCTTGTTTTTCCCAAAGGGGATGACTATGCACTTTTTAACATTTAGCTTGAGGCCGTGGCTCTGGCACCAAGCATCCGTCTCTGTGAGACCCTTTTGGAGGATGCTTGTGTCAGCTGGAGATTCGATTATGGCTCCCAGTTTGCAGTCATCTGCGAACTTTGTCAGCCATAATCCCCCCATGTTAGCCTGAACCTCAGAGAAGTATATACCGAACAAGAGAGGTCCTAGAACTGAGCCCTGTGGGACGCCACTTGTAACTGGTTTGGATTCGGACATGGCACCTGTGATTCTGACCATGTGGGTTCTATCTCTGAGCCAGTTTGCAACCCATCTTGTGATATAGGGGTTGATATTTAAGCTGGTAAGCTTATTTATGATGCCCAAGTGGGGTATTGTGTCGAAGGCTTTTGCGAGGTCCAGGTAGGCTGTGTGGACTACCTTGCCCTCATCTATGGCTTTGGCAACTGTTTCAAACAAATCAACTAGGTTTAAGAGGCAAGATCTGCCCTTAACAAAGCCAAATTGGGTAGGGTCCAGTGTCTGGAGGCTCCCAATGTCTTTGTTTATGAGTTCCATGATAATACGCTCCATAGCTTTACAGACCAGACTAGTCAGGCTTATGGGGCGATAGTTTCCGGGGTTCATTGTGGCACCACCTTTGTGGAGTGGGACCACTGTAGCTGTATGCCATTCTTTGGGTACATATCCTGTAGTAAGGCTAAGTTTGAACAGTGACTTAATGTGAGAGTTCAGTTCTTCTTGGAGCTCATGTAAGACACAGCCTGGGACACCGTCCGGTCCCATAGATGCTGTGTTTTTTGCTTTGGAGAGGGCAGCTTTCACCCGTGCATCTGTGATGTCAGGGAGGTTACTTTCAGTTGGGATAGGCATTTGCTCCTTTGGGGGGTAAGGGGGGGAGAAGTTTGCGCTGAATCTGTCTGCCAGGATGTTGGCTATGTCTGTAGGTTCGGTATATTTTGTACCGTTATGCAACAATTCAGAGCATATCTGGGAGTTTCCGCCCATGTTCCTGACATAACTAAAGAAGGCCTTGTGATTATCTTTAGTGTCTAGGGCAATTTTTCTTTCGAAACTGGCCTTTGATGATTTTATGAGGGATCGAAGTTTCTTGCTAATACTGATCAGAGATGCCTTCCCTTTTTGGGATTTTACTCGGTCATGTAGTAGCTTCCTCCTTCTGTTGTATAGCTTATTTATGGCCGGGGTCCACCAGACCGGTCTCCTGTTTTTGGAGGAGTGAGTCTTGGTTTTATTTGGGATAGCACGATCGATGCATTCCTGCAGGTGCTCATAGAATGCATTTGTAAAGGATTCTGCGTATTGGGCTGTATTATCCTCTGGCCCAGGGGCTTTGAAGGATTCCACCTCAGTCTTGAGAAGTACAAAGTTGGCTTTTGAGAAATTCTTTACAGTGATTTCCTTGGCTGGGGGTGGGGACGGCTTTCCAGGCTTTTTTGTGATGAGTTCTTGTGCAAACTTTGTCCAACTGGTAGTTCTGGGTGAGGCAAAAAAATCTATGTCTGGGCTCTCCCATTTGCATATCAACATGTTGAAAATCCATGGTTCCAGTTTCCATTCATATGGGTCCATGAGATTTCTGCTTAGTTCGTCTGCCAGAATATTCTGCTTTCCTGGCAGGAATTGAGCTTGTAGTTGTACTTGGTAGCTCAAGGCCGTGTTCCACAATGCCATGGCTGGTCTACAGAGGGGGTAGGAATGTGTACCCCCCTACTTGTTTATGTACCACATAACCGTGGTGTTGTCCATCTTTACCAGTAGTTGTCTTGGATGAAGGTAGTCCTTGAAGGCTGTCAGAGCAGTCTGTACAGCTAGTATTTCTTTTTGATTGATATGAAGGTGCATTTGATTTGGGCTCCATTTGCCCTGAATACACTTCCCTGCCAGATGAGCCCCCCATGCATAGTCTGATGCATCTGTAGTTAGGGTTTAGGTGGCAGGGGTGGTGTGAATGGCAGTCCCTTGTTTTGGTGGCAGGCCTCTGCCTACCATAGGAATTCTAGGCGCAGGCAAGGTATGATAGGAATCACTGTTTCCAGGCTGTGACAATGTTGACTCCATAAACTTTTTAAGTACCACTGAAGTTTCCTCATATGCAGTTTTGCATATGGAATTAGAAGAATGCAGGAGGCCATGAACCCCATGGCTTGCAGTATTTGTCTTGCAGATAGCAGAGTTTTTGTGGTCACCTGTATGAAGTAAGTCACCAAATGAATTTGCTTTTCTGATGTAAGGAATGCCATCTGGGCAGTTGTATTCAAGCTTGCACCCAGGACTGTAATTTTTTGAGAGGGTACCAGTTGTGATTTCTTTTTGTTTATGGTGTACCCTAGACAAGTTAGAACCTTTTTTATAAACGCCAGATGTTTTAGAAGAGTGGCCTGGTTTTCTGCCTGAATTAGACAATCATCCAGGTATGGATATATTTGAATATTTCTTTGCCTGCAAAATGCAATTACTGGAGCCAGGCACTTTGTGAATACCCTGGGCACAGTAGACAAGCCAAAGGGCAGTGCAGAGAACTGATAATGCGAGTAGCCTGCTTTGAAGTGATGGTATCCTCTGCAAGATTCCCTGACTGGGATATGCAGGTAAGCCTCTTTTAAATCTAGCGTTGCCGACCAGGCATCCTTGCCTAGCATAGGAAGTAACTGGTGAAGAGTCAGCATCTTGAATTTTGGAATGTCCAGAAAGGTGTTTAGAGTAGGCAGGTCCAGAATTGGACGCCATGATTTGTCTTTTCTGGGTACCAGGAAAAGTCTGGAATAGAAACCTTGTCCCTTTTCCTCTTCTAGTACTAGTTGAATAGCCCCCATGTTTAAGAGGGAAAGTACTTGTCTCTGTGCCTCTGCCCACTGATTTGGGGGCAGATCTGGCCACCCCTTTGGAGTTGGCAACATGTGGAAATTAAATCTGTATCCCTGGGACACTATATTTAAAACCCATTTGTCCTTGGTTATAAGTTGCCACTTTTTTGCATGAAGAGCCAATTTTCCCCACAAAGGGGCAGCTGAGAGGTAATTGCTTGGTAATTTTAAAGGAAAGTCATTGAGACTGTTTACCATAGGGTGGTGTCTTGTTATTTCCAGATTTGGAAGTGGAAGCACCCCATTGCTTAGTTCTGAGAGTCCCTTGGGACTAAAACCTGGTGCTTTTTGAGTGTCTGGGTTTGGCTTGAGTGGCTCTGGAAGGAGTTGGAAAGGACCAGTTCTTAGTAGGCCAGTACCTACTAAATCTTGGAGGTTGTACTTGTAAGAAATCTTTCACAGTTTGCATAGATTTAGCTTTATCTTCCATCTTTTTTAGAACTTCTTCAGCCTTATTGCCAAACAGACGGTTCTGATGTAAAGGAGCATCCAACAGTTTTGCTTTAACATCAGGCAGAGATTGTTCCTTAAGCCAAGCATGCCTTCTAAGCACAAACCCAGTAACAGCAGCTCTGCAAGAGGCCTCTAAATAATCAAAACCACATTGCAAAGTATGTTTTCCAACTTGTTCAGCTGAATGCAATAAATCCTGTAAATCTTTATTTTCCACACAGTCAGAAATCAACATCATTTTCTGTTTAAGCAGTCCCATGATATGCTGTTGATATTTTAGCATATGGAATTGACAGTTTAAAGCCCTGATTGCCGAGGTTGCAGAAGTATAAACCTTTTTACCCCATCTATCCAGTGCCCTGGAGTCTCTATCAGAAGGGGTAGGATTTTTAGCAGTAGAAGCCTTAATGCCCTTGGGCCCCTGAGAAATTGTATCTGGATACGCAACAGGATTTTTGAAAATAAATTTGTAGGACTCAGGAACCCTGTAGTATCTGTCTGGTTTACTAGGGGCCAGAGGCAGGGAATCAGGGATCATACTGGATTCTGAAAACACATCATCAACAATGTCTAGAACAGGAGGTATAGCCAAAGGCCTATGCTGAGGAAGAAGAATTAAATCCCTAAGCCTCTTTTTGGATTCAGAAAATGCCTGACTTTCCCAGTGGAAATGCTCCATTAAGGCATGCAGTGTTTCCCCAAAAGAAAAATCCTCAGGGGGAGGAGCAGAGGGAATGGAATCCTCTGCATCAGAATCCTCATAAGTAGGTATGGACAAATCCAGGTCATTAGAAGAGTCAGAGGAAACAGTCCTGTTCAGAAGAGTCATAATCAAGTTCAGCCCTAGGCCTCTTAGAAGGGGGGTGGGGTTTGACTACCCCTGATCAGAGTAATTAAATCTTCAGCCATTTTGATCATTTGTTTTTTAGGCATAGGGGTCTGTACATGTGGCCTGGGCGTCGGTTTTTTTAGACATAGATCGAGATTTAGGCCTTAGTATTGTCGGTGGAATTGGTTTAATATGCAAGTCTGTAGGCCTGAATACACCCTCAAAAGCTGGTGCCTGCACAGTGGCTCTGGACCAATACAAGGTAGAGACATCCCCTGGTTCCATAGGTGAAGCATCTCGCGGCATACTGGACTCCGAATGGGTCTCAGTAGAAGCCTGCGAATCAGAAGTAGCGGGTATCAGGGGCAGTGAAAGCACCTCACTGAGTACCGGCGAACTGGCGACTGGCTTAGGAGAAGCGTCGTCAGCAGTTTTGGACCTCAACGGCCTATCTCTGTCTTTTCCTTTGCGTTTTTTCAGTATTCTGGTAGTCGGATAGCTAACCGATGTAATTTCTGGATAATTAAACCGAGAACTGAAATATTTAGAAGCAAAAATGTACCGACGACGGATAGTGTGCTGATTAAATAAAGCACAAAACTGACAGCAAGGTACGTTGTGGTCAGGGCCTAGGCAAGGAATACAGTACAAATGAAAATCCTTATGAGGTATTTGCTTCCCACAAGTAATACAATTATTAACCTTTACTGACATCGGTAAGGAGCAAGAAAAAGTTTCCCCAATGGGGTACTTAGCTTTAAGTTGAAGACTTTGGTTCTGAAACTCGAAAATGAAAATTTCAGGAGTCGGCCGACCAGTACTTGCGAACTGTTTCTGCTTTGGGCACCACACTGCAGAAAAGACTGATGCAATGGCATTGGCTGCATGTTTTATACCCCTGACAACCTGATATCATGGAAGAAGGGACAGCAACTGACACAGGACCCAAGACTTTGTTAATCAGGCCGACTGAGGGCAACCTGCCAGCAGACTACCCAAATGTAATGACTGCAACAGTGAAACATGAAGAACATTGGAACCCTCAGGACATGAAACGAAGACGTCTTTAAATAAAGGTCTGATTTTTAACATTTCTTCTTTGCCATTAACTGCAGAACAAACTGAACTTTTGAACAAAAGACTATCCTTTGTTGCTACAAAAAGGGCCAACCATGTTACAATGTTAAAGGATTTGTGGCTACTAGGCAGAAATCTTTCACTAAAGAATATTTTTTCTACTGGCAGTGTAGCCAGTGATGCAGGCCCTGTTTGTTTTCGACGACCAAGTACTTTTATTCCCAATATACATCCTGCAATACAAACTTTTATTAATGTATGTAAACGTGATTTTAGATTTTTGTTTGTTCAAGGCACTAAGAATAGTTTTCATAATTTATCATCAAGTGAATACAGGGCATTGCATGAATTGATGAGTATGCATTTTGTAGAGATCAAACAAGCAGATAAAGGCGGGGGCATTGTCCTACTTGACAAAGACATTTATTTGAAACAAATGAGAGTTTTACTAGAGGATGTAAAAACTTATCAATGTATTTCTAAAATAGTTGTTAATGGCCTTATGGAAAAAGTATCTTTCTTGGTGTTCGACCTATTGATGACAGGTAGGATTGATGAAGATTTATTTAAGTACTTTACCACCCATCACCCGAATGTTCCAAGACTATATGGTCTACCTAAAATACATAAACATAGCACTTTTCCACCAATGAGACCTATAGTATCAGGTGCAGGGTGGTGTACTGAACCACTGTCCATTTTCGTGGAAGGTACTCTACATGCATTGCTTAATGATTGCCACATTATTTTAAAGGACACTAAGACTTTTTTGGAGAGGTTATACAACAGGGTAATGACTATACAGGTGATTACATGCTTGTCACCATGGATAGTGAATCTTTGTTTACATCTATACCCGATGAATGGGGCATTGAGAAAATTAAGAGAGTTTCTTAACTTAAATAGATACTTTGATAATGATAAAATTGAACTAATTTGTAGTTTGCATGAGATCATACTGGAAAACAATGTTTTCCTATTTAATAATGAGTTTTTCCTCCAGAAGATTGGTGTGGCTATGGGCACTGCGTGTGCCAATAGCTACGCCAATCTAGCTCTGGTTTGTTGGGAACAGTGTTCACTATTGTCAAAGTCCAGTGTGTTTTCTGATCACATCCTTTGGTATGTCCATTTTGTGGACAATATTTTTCTTCTGTGGAATGCTGATAGTCATGAACTTGAGAATTCCGTGAAGTACATGCATACCACCACCACATTTTTTAAATTCACTTACCAATGTTCCACAACTGAAATTAGTTTTTTGGATGTGTTAGTTAAAAAGTCAGATCTTAATGTGCTAACTAGTAGTATCTACAGAAAACCTACAGGGAAGAATGCCTTGCTACTTAAACCCAGCATGCATCCTAGGCATATTCCTAGGAATGTTGTGTGCATCCTAGGCATATTTCTGGGAACGCTGTGAAAGGACAAGTGTATAGGGCACTCAGATTGCATAATGATGATATACAAGCACAAGCAGCACTTAGCACCCTCAAGAAGGATTTCCTGGACAGGGGCTACTCTAAGGAAGAGATCAACAGGGCTATTGATGAAGTTTGGACACAAAGGAATAACAGATGCATGCCTTACTTTAGTAGAGCCCCACAAAGTGACCGTAGCAGCAAACTTGTGCATACTGCTGACAAGTTTAGGGTTACTTTTCAATATTCCAGTGATGTGAATGAATATGTTTCCATTATTAAGAGACACTGGAACATACTATATGATATACCGGCTCTAAGGGATAATATTGGGAGCACTCCTTCTTTCTCTTTTAGAAACAATAGTTCCCTAAAACAATATCTTTGCAACAAAGTGAGTGTTAAAGATTTTAATGTCTCCACATGGCTTGGCACCTTTCAATGTAGACATTGCTCGGCTTGTCGGTTTATTTACACTAATACTAGCTATACACACCCTTTAACACATTTTACAATTAAAAGCCAGTGCTATGCCGATTGCCACACTTCAAATGTGGTTTATTTTTCTTTCTGCCAGACCTGTCATGCATTCTATGTAGGCAAAACCAATAGAATGTTTAAGGACAGGATACTGGAGCATATCAGAGACATTAACACACAGAAAGAGTGCAATGCTTTTACTACCCATGTAAGACTCACTGATCATACACACACCTTCAAGTGTTTTGTAATTCAGGTGATACAACCCAACATACGAGGGGGTGACATTGAAAACTACACTGAGAGCAAAGAACAAGAATGGATTATTGTGCTTAATGCTGAGAGACCTCCAGGCTTAAATGGAGTTATGTCTCTCAAACCATTCTTGAAATTACGCTGTTTAAAGCATTAATGAACTTTTAGTGACATTTTTCCTTGCATATTTTTATGTAAATCTATATGCTTTTGTATGTTTATGTCTTATTTACTATGCAGGTTAACAGGCTTTTTATAGAGGTCATTCTAGGATGATTTAAATTTTTTTTTACTTTGAATGCATTTGTTTTAACAGGTTCTAATTTATAATGAGCTGCAGGTGATTTGTATTTTAAATGTCAGATGACTTATTTTTAGTTCTATTTAAATGTATTTGCTTTTACATAAGTTGTCTGATGAAGCGACATTTTTAGTCGTGAAAGCGCTTACGTTTTTTCTAATAAATTACTTTTGGTGTGCAAGGTTGGGTGCAGATTGTTTTTCCACTGTTGATTTTTTTTTTCCGCACCATCCTGTACCTTGAGCCATCTTCATTTGTAGCTAGTGACATACCTGCCTGGGACACATAATCACAGAGCTCAGTCATGTCTCTTTTCATGTAGTCCAGAGAGGTACGTCTGAATTCATTCACACCAACATGTACTATGGACAAAGTAAGAGTACTTGCTGCTGAGAGACTTAAGTGTGTGTATGATGTTCCACATCCTGACACCTGACAGGCAGCTAACCGTGACTTTGTTTTTATCCAACCTGCTGAGTGGCACATCACAGTCACCTATGACTAGTACATTAGATTTTGTGTTATGGCTTACCGGCTTACTTGGTGAGACACTGGCATGTGTATCAATATGTGTACTGTATTTATTTACAAGTGAACTATGTGTATGCTTGTGTTTGGGAAGTGTCTGTGCTTTGGATATGTTTTTGGAGAGGACCTCCACATATGTGGGGTTATGTGCTGGTCATGTGGTGAGTGATGGTGGTAATATGTTTGTGCTGACAACCTTCTTGGGGTCAGATGATATGTTAGTGCTGACAACCTCCTTGGGGTCAGCTGAAATGACTGTAGAGCGAGGGAGCATTGACTCTATGTTATTTATGTAGATGCACCTCTCGCATGTTGAGTTGGAGTATCACAAGAGAAGTGGGTTGTCAGTGTTCATGAGGCAATTGTTACATCCTGTCATTTTTCATTTTGATTATTAAAAATTGATAGTAAGAGGTTAGCACCAACCATTAGAAAACTCTATAGTTTTATTGGTGCTGCAGTTTGAGACTCTGCAATAGTATTAGTAGCAAAGACACTGTTATATTCATTGGGAAGGTCCGGGCTGTTGCACCATAATGCTAGCAGGCAAGCAGCAGATGTGCTTCCAAGAGGTATTGAAAAAGAAATGACTGCATGTGTGTCTACAAATGCAGACAGGAATGAAAAAAGTAACTTATTACAAACAATACGTGCTTTGACTGTAAGGTAGAATCTTTTAAATGCTACAGTGTTAGCGGTTAAGTTTTTGTGCCTATTTAGAACTAGGCTTTGTACTTAGAGGTCTTAGAGTAACTAATCTGGCAACTCATGGCAATAAATATCCAAACCTTCTTTGTAAGTGGCAAGAATTGAAGTTAAAATTAAGTGACAATTCCATGTGCTTCATGAATGGTTTCTTTGTATCAGTAGAAACTGAGCTTGCACTGACTCTGAGATCATGTAAGATTCTTTAATTAACTCGGTAGGCTTTGGGCTTGTTTCAAATCAGTACAGTGTAAGGCTATTACGTTTAAAGACTTTCAAAGATAAGCTTATAAATCTTAAAAAAATGTAAACTCCTTCTTGACTTGAATGACTTTAAACATAATTTTGTTTTTCATTGGCCAAAAGAAATAAGATGGATGACGTCAGAATCAGGGAGACCTGATGCATCTTTAATATTACCGGATATGGATCTTGTTAGACAGGCAGAGCTATCAAGAAATCAGTCCCCTTATACTGGGACTGCCACTGTGAGTTCAGCTAGTATAACAAAATGCAGTGAAGCCATTTGTGCCTTGGATAACTTTTCCATAGATTCCCTTCACCCTGTATCTGCGTCACAATCTAATAGAAATAGCACTGCTAAATGTTCGGATGTATAAGCAGCCGACAGCACTACTAATAAGGAGAGATTGAAAGATAACATTTTTTAGGAACCAGCCACTTCCAATTACAACTTCCTATACAGGTGAGACCCCACTCCAGAAGGAGAAGCAAATCCAGAGTAATGGCACCAAACAACAAAAGAGAGAGAACTGGAACACCTTTTCAGGTGCAGAAAGGACAGACTCCAGTACATCTGGGACCAGTAACAAGGAGCAGACAGGTGAAGAAATAATAGAAGAAATATGCACTGTAGGACAAACTGTTGTTAATTTAGCAAAATATGTTTTTTTTTTCAAATGACGAACTTTCACATTTAGATAAAGGTTTGTCCTTTATACCTTCTAGTGAAGGAAACATCAGTGAGTTACTTACTGCGTTAAGGTTGTTTGCTTGGAATAGTGATCTGAAACTTCTGTATAGAAATTATGCTAATACACTGGATAGCAATTTAAAAAGACCAAGTACATTTATTCCCATTTGTGCACCTACAATAAAAACATTTTTGAATATATATGAACAAGATGTATATAAACTATTCTTTAAGGAAAATAGTAAAACAAAATATTATAATCTTGATTGTAAAGAAAGAGATTATTTGAAAAAACTTTGCCAGAATCAGAATATAATAATAAAACAAGCAGACAAAGGTTGGAAAATTATCATGGATGTTGAATTGTACAATAATTTAATGTCTGAACTTCCTAATGATACTGGTACTTTTAATAAAATCGATAAATTATCAGTAAATAGTATGATCTTTAAAGTGAAATGATTTTTGTATGATTTAGTTATGGCTGGATCTATTACACCTGAATTATATAATTATTTATATATAGCTCACCCTAAGATGCCTATCATCTACAGACTACCTAACTTACATAAAAATATAGTTAGAATACTTATGAAACCTATAGAATCTGGGGATAAATGGGTAATGACAGCTTTCTTAAAATATTTAGAGAAACAATTAATCCCCCTACTTAAGTTTAGCGAGAGTTTCATCAAAGATACAAGTGACTTTTAAATTAATTTAAATGAGTGGTCATGCAGTACTAATTATGTTGAATTTCTTTTTGTAACTATGGACATAAAATTGCTTTTCACATGATTCCCAATGAGTATGAAATACAATGTATAAGAGAATACACACAAAGACATACTCGGAGGCACTGATCAAAAATCTACCAAAACTACAGAGGCCTCCAAAGCAGACACCCAAGCAACTGCCACCTCAAGACATAAGACATGCAACACATAGTTCTCAAAGTCAGTGTGCTAAACAGTCACAGCCCTTAAGGCCAAACACAATGCCAGACACACTTGTTATAGGTGACTCCATAGTCAGACACACTGACGTCCCACACACCAGACTGAACAAGGAAAAGATCACAGTAAGCTGCCTGTCAGGCGCTAGAATCCGCCACATAACACAAGCACTCAGGTCACTCCACAGCAAGTACAAGTATGACTCAGTCATTGTCCATGCCGGTGTGAACGACCTGAGACGTACCTCCCTGGACTACATGAAAAGAGACATAGAGGAGCTCTCAGATTATGTAGCCCAGGCTGGTATGACCCTGACCCTGAGCAGTATCCTACCCTCACCAAGAATGATACCACAATACAGAGACAAAATGATCAGCTTTAATAATTGGCTTAATTACTGGTGTCATTCTAAGGGGATCCAATGTCTGCCTGCCTGGGATGACATGCTTGACAAGCCACGCTGCTTCGCAAGGGACGGCTTGCACCTGTCACTCCTGGGCTTCCGGATATTGGCAAAGGCTCTTGCCACCCCCATAGTGCCTTTTTTAGGCAAGGCTCAAATGATAAATCTACCGCCCTAGAAAACAAAAATGGAGAAAAACTAAGGGTAATACTGCTCAATGCCAGAAGTCTAAACCTCAAGATGCATGCCCTCGAAGCCCTCCTCAGTATGGAGAACATCAATGTCTGTGCTGTGACTGAAACCTGGTTCAAGGCTCCTGAGAGCACCCCAGCACTATCAGGTTATACCTCATATCATGCGTTCCGGCCCCAAAATCCGGACCGAACCACAAAAGGAGGGTGAGTATCCATATTCATAAAGGATACCCACACCTCCAGGTTAGTGGCAATGCACGAAGCATCGGAGACCATCCAGGTGCAATTAACCATAGGTAAAACTGCCCTACAGTTTGTAACATGCTACAGACCACCTTCTCAAACTCAGGAAACCCACACAGCCTTCCTGAAGACACTGGAGAGTATGAATGTCTCTCCAAACACCATCATATTGGGTGACTTCAACTACCCAAACATAGACTGGGAACATTACTCAAGCTCAAGAAAAACAGACGACAGTTGAATAAAACACACCTTTATAAAACACAGAGCTTTCGGGAAACACCCTTTCTCAATGATTAACATAAGGCTCATTGAAACATTCACTTAAATACACCCAGAAAAACATCACATGACCCGCAGCCAGGATCATATGACTAAAAATTCAGTTTAAAAGGAAATATTTAATACATATAAAAATACATATAAAATACATATAAACTTCTTATGTATACATGTAACTATAAGCATTCATTCTATTTCAATTTTGTTTGTTGTATTTTAACCAACACTGGTTTTAAAGAAACAGCTGTATTCAAACCTGGATATACATCAGCTGTCAGACGTATTATCCATTCATATTCTTTTGTTTCTAGCAAGTTATTTACATTACTCAAGCCCCAACACCCTAGCCCAAAGGTTCCTTGAGTTCATAAACTCAAATGCTATGGAACAACTAGTCACCATTCCCACAAGAGGAGAAAATATACTAGACCTGATCATCGCAAACATGAGGACAAAATGCTCCACACCGGAAGTATATCCCTCATTGGTGAGATCAGACCATAAATTAATCTCACTGGAGATCCACATCCCGCCCCACCCCAGCAAAAGACCACAGTGAAGAACTTCTCAAAAGCAAACTTCACACTTCTTAAGACTGGAGTGGTATCCTTCAAGGCCCCCGAGCCAGTGGAAACCACAACCCACGCTGCTGAAATCCATACAAATGCCTTCTACGAGCACCTCCAGGAATGTCTGGATCAATCAATCCCTAATAAAATCAAGACCCTTTCCACCAAAGGTAGGCGCCCGGTCTGGTGGACTCCAGCCATAAACAAACTCTACAACAAGAGGAGAAAGCTACTACATGACAGAGCAAAATCCCTAAATGGGAAGGCATCTCTGATCAATACTAGCAAAAAACTACGATCACTCATAAAATCATCCAAGGCCAACTTTGAGAGAAAAATCGCTAATGACACAAAAGACAATCATAAAGCCTTCTTTAGCTATGTTAGAAACCTGGGTGGAAACTCCCAGATATGCTCAGAATTAGTCCAAAATGATAAAAAAATCACTGAACCCACAGACATTGCCAACATACTGGCAGACAGGTTCAGTGCAAATTTCTCCCCTCCCTCCCCCCCAAAAGGAGAAATATCTATCCCACCAGAGTCTAGCCTCCCAAACATCTCAGATGCCCAGGTGAGAGCTGCTCTCTCTAAAGCAAAAAACACAGCATCAATGGGACCGGACGGTGTCCCCGGCTGTGTGCTACATGAACTCAATGAGGAACTAAACCCACACTTAAGGCTGCTGTTTAATCTTAGCCTTACTACAGGATACGTACCCAAAGAATGGTGTACGGCAACTGTGGTCCCACTCCACAAAGGCGGTGCTTCTACGGACCCTGGAAATTACCGCCCCATAAGCTTGACAAGCCTTGTCTGCAAAGCTATGGAGAGGATCATAATGGAACTCATAAATCAAGACATTGGGGACCTACAGACACTGGATCCTACCCAATTTGGCTTTGTCAACGGCAGATCCTGCCTCTTGAACTTGGTCGACATTTTCGAAACAGTCACTAAGGCCATTGATGAGGGTAAGGCAGTTCACACAGCCTACCTTGACCTAGCAAAAGCGTTCAACACAATACCCCACTTGGGCATCATAGAAAAGCTTACCAGCTTAGATGTAAACCCATATGTCACAAGATGGGTTGCAAACTGGCTCAAGGACAGAACACACAGGGTTAGAGTTGCTGGTGCCATGTCAGACTCTAAGCCGGTCACGAGCGGTGTCCCACAGGGCTCAGTCCTGGGCCCCTCTTGTTCGGCATTTATTTTCTGAAGTGCAGCCAAACATAGGGGGATTGTGGCTGACAAAATTTGAAGATGACTGCAAACTGGGCACCATAATTGACACTCCATCAGACACAGACATCCTCCAGAAAGGTCTCATAGAAATGGATAACTGGTGCCAGAGCCATGGCCTTAAGCTAAATGCCAAAAAATGTATAGTCATACCCTTTGGGAAAAACAAGATAACCCCTAATTACCACATAGGTGGTAATCCATTAAACACGGAATAAGTTATCAGGGACCTGGGGACCCAAGTTGACAGTAACCTCTCTTTTGACACTCACATTGCCAAAGTGGTTAGGAAGACCTTCTACATTGCCCACCTGATCATGAAGGGATTCACATCCAGATCAGGAGATGTCATTGTACCCCTGTACTCTTCACTTATCAGACCAATGATTGAGTACAACGCCCCATTCGGAATGTACCTTACCCGACACCTGCAGCAGTTGGAAAGACCCCAAAGGTTCCTCACCAAAAGGATAAAGGGGCTCAAACATATGTCATACGATGCCCGACTGAAGAAACTCCAGCTCTATTCAGTCGCATACCGTCTGCTCAGAGGTGATCTGTGCCTGACATACAAGGCCATGTCCAACCCGGAATTAATGGACATGCTCCACCTCAAAAAATCCAAATCCACCAGAGCCACGAGAGCAAGAGACTTAAACCTCAACACGGATATAAATAGGACGTGCTGGAGGGACAGATTCATCACCCAGAGACTCCCTACACTATGGAACAGAATCCCAGTCCATGTGAGGCAGAGCCCCTCACTGACTCTGTTCAAAAGAAATCTTGACAAGTGGATGGGAGATTGTAGGTTTACCCCGGGAATCATCTCTGTATCACTGCTGGACAGAGGCACAGCAAACTAATGGGTATAGTATTCTCATCCTAAGGGGTGGTGAAAGCCACACACACTCTGGCTAGGCTTTTAAATGCCCTAGGGCAGATAGTCTAGTATGAACCTATGAACCTATGAACCTAATAGACAGATTTTGTTGCAACTAAAATTGAAATGTTGTGCTTTATGTTAGAAGTGGTACTTCAAAACAATGTATTTCTATTTAACAATGAGTTGTTCCATCAGCAGCTTGGGGTAGCTATGGGGACCCCATTTACCAACAATTATGCCAATTTGGTATTATCTAAATGGGAGGAAGAGCATACATTCAATAATGATCCAGTGAATGTGTTTAAAGAGAATTATTTATTGTATTTTAATGGTTTGTGGATGATATATTTATGATTTGGTCAGGTACTCCAGATAGTCTCAAAGATATTGTTTCTTACTTATATAGTACTACTGATTTCCTCTCTTTTGATTTAAATTCAACAGAAAAAAAATATTTTTTGGACATCTGCGTTATATATACAGAAAAGAAATTTGATACTACAATTTACAAAAAAAGATGTGCAGGCTAGATGATATGTCCATTCAAGAAATATGCACCCTAAACACACACACACAGATATATATATATATATGTATATATATATATATATATATATACATATATATATATATATATATATATATATATATATATATATATATATATATATATATATATAATCAAAAGCCAATTTCTAAGAGCCAGCAGAGTGAATACCACTGAGGAAGATTTTGTGCAGGAATTAGATAATATGGCTAACAACTTTAAAGTTAGAGAATATGATATGAAATTGATTAAGACTACAAAAATGGTGATTGATGATGTGAAGATTCAGGAAAACCCTTTTTGCATGTTACTAATAGAAGATGAAATAGGGCTAGTGAAGCTAGCATTTATCAGTCTAGTCAGTTAAGATATATTACAAAATATAATGGACCCACAAATATGATTCAATGTCCTATTAGTAAAAATCTGATAATAGTGCAGTCAAATATTGATATTAAAAGTATTGTAGGTGATATACCTAGGTTTATGTATAAATGAGAGAAAATCTGAAAACAGTCTCTATGTTATAAAGATTTACAGAAAAATAAGTCAGTTGATTGTAAGGTAAAGAAGAAAGGCACTATACCTTGTTATAAGTGTGTGGTCTGTACAGAAGTTAACACAGAACCTGTTTTATACATCCAGTTCACTAAAAAAGGATTTCAATTTTAACACTTATGCCACCTGTTTTACTGATAATGTAGCATACCTTGCCAACTGTGTAATTTGTAACCATTTTTACATAGGAAACACTAATGAGAAACTAAAAGAATGCATTAGTTCACATCTCTGATATATGAAGAGGAGCTGATACCAATGCTCTATTTAAGCATATTCTAACTAAAGGGAAGGAACATAAACTTAGGGTTCTTCAGAACCCATACTCTGATTTATGAGGGGGTAAGCTAGTTGCAAAAATGTAAATGTTAGAATATAAATGGATTAATTGTTTTAGAGCAGATGTATTACCAGGTATCAATAACCAACATCATATTAAGTCAGTATTGAAAGCTAGACATTAATATTTGAAAAGTTTTAGTTAAGAAATATATATATTTTTGAAATTATTTAGCTAAGAAAGATGATTTATAAATATTTGAATTTATTGCTATTTGGGCTGTGTGTGTGTGTGTGTGTGTGTGTGTGTGTGTGTGTGTGTGTGTGTGTGTGTGTGTGTATATATATATATATATATATATATATATATATATATACATTATATACAATTATATATATATATATATATATATATATTTGTATTTATATGTATGTATGGATTCCCTTCAGAAACTCAAAGTTCCAAAACTTCGAACTGCAAATGGTCGAGACCATAAGATCGACGTTCTGAAACTTCTAACATTTAGAATGGAGATCGACGTTCAGTGTGAGATGGGAATTTACCATTTTCGTCACCACAGTGCGATCTTGGAGTTGGTATATTTATTTAGCAGGAGGTATGGGGGTGCAAAACATGAAAAAATGTGTTATTAGTTTTTTTTTTATTATTACAATTTCAAAGCTTCAAAACTTTGATCTTATGGTCTCAACCATTTGCAGTTTGAAGTTTTGGGGCTTCGAGCTTGTGAAGTAGATCCATGTATGTGTGTGTGTGTGTGTGTGTGTGTGTGTGTGTGTGTGTGTGTGTGTGTGTGTGTGTGTGTGTGTGTGTGTGTATATATATATATATATATATATATATATATATATACATATATATTTTTTATATATATATATATATATATATATATATATATATATATACACACACATATATATATACACACATATGGCAATATAGCAATGACATTTTGTTAGGGGATTAAGGCCTTTAAATTTAATTGGATTTGATTAGATGAAATCTATTGAAACTCTAATAGACCAGCTAATTAATTAATTCTTAATTGTTTCTATGCATTTAAAAACATTTTAGAGTGCATCCTTTGTTATGAAGCATTTAAAAAGAGCTTGTCTCGAAAGCTTTGCATTTACTTTTGCTGCTCTTTGTTGTTTTAATAAATTGAGTATGGTATGGACATTGTGTTCCTGGTTTTTCTTTGGCTGTATTCATATTTGTACTTTGGAACACTTTGGTAACCTAGAGGGTTTACTTTGAATACTTGCATAACTCTGCAGTATGATACATACTTGTGTAATGTCCCCCCTCTGGGCCAGTGGTCAAGGAGTCTCAATCCTCACCATGGACATCAGTTAGGAACATTCACTTGGAACAAAAATAGATACACACAATATTTCCAGATGCAGCTCTCTGCACTCAGCACAATTTCCCTTAAGAGCACACAGGGAACACACTCAGTCCTGGGGCTGGGTTTCCGTCTGTCTATCCAGGCCCCACATAAGACTGTCCACTGACACAGCTGTAGAGTTGAGTCCTCAGCAGAGTGCTCCAAACCAAGTCCTCCATCACCCTGTCTGTGAGACTAGTGCTGTGTCCCTGCTCCAAGTAGCTCCTGCACGCACTCTTTGACATTTGATTTTCACACACACACACACACACACACACACACACACACACACACACACACACACACACACCTGAGAAAGTCTGGCACATATTTACTAGCTATGCCCCCTCTGCCCAGACTTTAATATAGTATGACACATGCTTATATGATAATGTGATATGTACTTGTGTAACTGACGTATGATACATACTTGTATAATACTATAGGATGTGTTTTTGTATAACTGTACAGTATGATACATATTTAAATAATATTGTAGGGTTTGCACTTGTACATCTGTACCATATGATACATACTTGTATAATACTTCAGGATGAGTACTTGTGTAACTGTACAGTATGATACATACTTGTGTAATACTGCATGATGTGTACTTGTATAACTGTATAGGATGACACATACTTGAATAATACTGCAGTGTGTTCTTCTGTAACTGTGTAGTATTATACATACTTGTATAACACTGTAGGATGTGTAGCTGTGTAACTGTACAGTATGATATATACTTGTATAATACCATAGGAGATATACTAGCATAACTGTACAGTATGATACATACTTGTACAGTGCCATAGGATGTGTACTTGTAAAACTTTACCGTATGATACGTACTTGTATAATACTGTAGGATGCATACAAGTATAACTGTACAATATGATACATACTTTTATAATACTGTAGGATGTGAAATCTTATACCTGAAAAGTATTATGCATGCTTGTGTAATCCTGTAGGAAGTGTACTGTTATAAATGTACAGTATGACGCATACTACTATAATATCTAGAATGTGTATTTGTATAATTGTATAGAATGATATGTATTTGTATCATACTGTAGTATGTGTACTTGTGTGACTGTACAGTATGATACATGTAAAATAATGTAGGCTGTTTACTTGTATAACTGAACACTATGATGGTTGTATAATACTGTAGTATGTGTACTTGTGTGACTGTACAGTATATTTGTAAAATAATGTAGGCTGCTTACTTGTATAACTGAACACTATGATAGTTGTATAATACTGTAGTATGTGTACTTGTGTGACTGTACAGTATATTTGTAAAATAATATAGGCTGCTTACTTGTATAACTGAACACTATGATGATCATATAATACTGTAGTATGTGTACTTGTGTGACTGTACAGTATGATACTTGTAAAATAATGTAGGCTGTTTACTTGCATAACTGAACACTATGATGGTTGTATAATACTGTAGCATGTGTACTTGTGTGACTGTACAGTATATTTGTAAAATAATATAGGCTGCTTACTTGTATAACTGAACACTATGATGATCATATAATACTGTAGTATGTGTACTTGTGTGACTGTACAGTATGATACTTGTAAAATAATGTGGGCTGTTTACTCGTATAACTGAACACTATGATGGTTGTACAATACTGTAGTATGTGTACTTGTGTGACTGTACAGTATGATACTTGTAAAATAATGTAGGCTGTTTACTCGTATAACTGAACACTATGATGGTTGTATAATACTGTAGTATGTGTACTTGTGTGACTGTACAGTATGATACTTGTAAAATAATGTGGGCTGTTTACTCGTATAACTAAACACTATGATGGTTGTACAATACTGTAGTATGTGTACTTGTGTGACTGTACAGTATGATACTTGTAAAATAATGTAGGCTGTTTACTCGTATAACTGAACACTATGATGCTTGTATAATACTGTAGTATGTGTACTTGTGTACACATCCTGGTCCTGTTCCTGCACATGCTCTTCACCAGGTTAAAACTTTGTGCTCATCATATGATAGATCCAAATATGCTCCTTAAATAGAATACTCTTAACCTCTCACTGAAAAAACAAAACATTTTTTATACATAACTGCTTTCTGTACAATCTAGTAAGTTGCACGTGGATTTTCTCTTTAGTAACTTCTAGCTCTGTAAAATCTTAGAATGTATAAATGTAACTATGGTATGCATATAAATGTAAATAGAAATGTAACTACTCTGTGTTCAGTTGGAACTAAGTATAAGACAATGTGAAAAAATGGAGCTTTTCTCCATGGGCCTCTGTGGAAAATTGGTATTATCTAGTCAGACTTTTCTGGTAAACAAAGACAAAAAAATAATAAATAAATACATAAATAATACTGTACAATGAGTACCAGTATAATTATACATTATAATACATACTTCTATAATACTGCAGGATGTGTACTTGTGTGACTATACAGTATGATACATGCTTGTATAATACTGTAGGATATGTACTCATGTAACTGCACAATATGATATATTCTTGTATAGTACCGGGATATGCACTTGTGTAACTGTACAGTATGATACATACTTGCATAATGCTATAGGTTGTGTACTGTTATAACTGTACAGCATGTTACATACTTGTATAATACTGTAGGATGTGTAGTTGTATAACTGTACAAGCTGATACATACTTGTATGATACTGTAGGATTTGCACTGTTATAACTGTACAGTATAATACATACCACTATAATACTATGGGATGTATACCTGTATAACTGTGCAGTGTGATGCATACTTCTATAATGCTCTAGGATGTGTCAGCTTGTAACTGTACAGTATGAATCATACTTGTATGATATAGTAGGATGCTCATGCTATAATACTATGGGATGTATACCTGTATAACTGTGCAGTGTGATGCATACTTCTATAATGCTCTAGGATGTGTAAGCTTGTAACTGTACAGTATGAATCATACTTGTATGATATAGTAGGATGCTCATGCTTGTGTAACTGTACAGTATGAATCATACTTGTATGATATAGTAGGATGCTCATGCTTGTGTAACTGTACAGTATGAATCATACTTGTATGATATAGTAGGATGCTCATGCTTGTGTAACTGTACAGTATGAATCATACTTGTATGATACTGTAGGATGCTCATGCTTGTGTAACTGTACAGTATGATACATACTCCTATAATACTGTAGGATGTCTACTCTTATAAGTGTAGAGTATTATACATACCTGCAAAATTTTGTAGGATGTGTACTTGTATACCTGCAGTATGATACTTACCTATATAATACCATATGATGTGTACTGTTAAAACTGAACAGTATGACACATACTTGTATAACACCATAGGATGTGTCCTTGTATAACTGTACAACATCTCTCAACTGTCCAGATTTTTTGTGGAATGTCCAGATTTTTGCCTCATATTTTTTCATCTGTTTCTCATAAAAATTGTGTTTTTACTGGCAAATCACTGAAGGCTGAAGCCAGAAAATAATAGCAGACATTTGAGTTCCAGACTTCACATCATTCAGAAAATGCATACTAATGCAAAACCTGTTAGTTTATTAACTTTCTAAGTTTGTAAGAGCAATATTTAAAAAGTGTCCCTATTTTTGGGCCTTTGTTCCTCTCCCCATTATTAGCGTCCTTTTCCAGATTTCTCGCTCTAAGAGGTTGAGAGGTATGAGTACGTTACATACTTGTAAAATACTGTAGGATGTGTACTTGTATAACTGTACAGTACGATACTTACTCGTGTAATACTGGAGGATTTGCACTTGTATAACTGTACAGTATGATACATACTCGTGTAATACTGGAGGATTTGCACTTGTATAAGTGTACAGTATGATACATACTTGCATCATACTGTAGGATGCATAGTTGTGTAACTGTACTCTACAGTTATAAGAGTACACATCCCACAATATTAAAGAAGTATGTATGGTACTGTAAAGTTAGAGTATACATCCTACAGTATGATTCATGCATTTATCCTACTGTGCAGTTACACAAATTATACATCCTCTAGTATTATATAAGTATGTACCACACTGTACAGTCATACAAGTACACATCGTGCAGTATTATACAAGTATATATCCTACTGTAAAGTACCAAAAGGGGTACTGATGAGGGAAGAGTACAGGTAGGTTATAACTTATTTTTCTCTGGAGGCAATGTTATGAGATGAGCAATATAGAATGCCCTTCTTACCACTGTGGAGACATGGTGATTAAAGGTAAGGTTGCTGTCAACCTGTGTGCCGAGGTCTATCACTACTGAGTGCATGCTTAGGGTGTTACTGTTAATGTGGTAGTTAGCAGGAACATCGCTCTTACTGAAAGGGATGATAAAACATTTTTTGCATTTAGTTTAAGGCTGTGATATATACTTCTATAATACCGTAGGATGTGTACTTGTATAAATGTACAGTGTAATTCATACTCCTATAATAATGTAGGATGCGTACTTACATAAATGTACAGTATGATACATACTTGTATAATATACTGTAAGATGTCTTCTTGTATAAATTTACAGTATAATACATACTTGTATAATACTGTAGGATGTGTACTTTTATAACTGTACAGTGTGATACACACTTGTATCATACTATAGGATGTATAGTCTTATACCTTTACAGTATGATACATACTTCTATAACACCAAATAATGTGTACTGGTAGAACTCTACAGTATGTTACATACTTTTATCATACTGTAGGATGTGTACTTGTAGAAATGTACAGTAGGGTACATACTTGTAGCATATTGTTAGATGTGTACTTGTGTAACTTTATTGTATGATACATGTATCACACTGGGTTGTGTACTCCTAACTCTATAGTGTGACACATGCTCATAAAACTGTATTGTAAGTTATTTACTTGTCTATCTATAGTGGATGATATACACGTATATATAACTGTACTGTAGGATGTGAATTTGTGTAACTATACCATGTAATACATGCCACTATAATTATTCTGTGTTTCTTTCTATTCCTTAACAGGCTGCTGCAGCCCGGAGACGAGTAAGCATCGCTGTGATACCTAAACCATTTATGGTAAGAACTCAAGCTTTTATTAGTGGATAGTGTGTTAAAGATGAGTATGGCACTGTAATCCTAGGTCGCCGATGCATAAATACTGCAGTAACAGAGTACTGTCTTTTTTTACTCATTTTGGTATATTAGCTGACTATTCTTGGATTTTTCACAGCTTGGAGGTGGTTAATCAGAAAGTAATAACTGCTTAGCTGTGGTTAGTCCATGAATCATTTCAGTACAATTCAAGGAGTACGTACTCCTCCAAATCGTTGAGTAATCATATAATAGTTGTGGATTATTGAAAAGGGAGAAAGTGGTAATGTAAATTCTTAGGAATTTGTTCTGCTGTTTGTATCATCTTCCAGATGGTTCTGCCTATGCTGGATTTCTGCACCAACTGTCATTGTGCTACCGCACACATAGTTTAACATTTATTAGTGCCACACATTTTATTCTGTGTCATGTTCCACATGTGGTATTTCTGAACCAACTGTCATTGTGCTACCACACACATAGTTTAACATCTATAGTTGCACACATTTTGTTCTGTGTCATATTCCACATGTGGCATTTCTGCACCAGCTGTCATTGTGCTACCACACACATAGTTTAAAATTTATAGTTGCGCACATTTTATTCTGTCACGTTCCACATGTGGCATTTCTGCACCAGCTGCCATTGTGCTGCCATACACATAGTTTAACATTTATTAGTGCCATGCATTTTATTCTGTGTCATGTTCCACTTGTGGCACTGATCCCTTGGTATGGCCAGCTGTGACATGTGAATACATGAAACTGCATCCCATCTTCTCAGTATCCTGAGAGATTTGTCAGCTCTGTGTCTGCCTTGTGGGATGAGCCTTGTGAGATAGCTGATGGTGTATATGCACTGGCAGATAGAGCTGACCGATCTGAACTTTGCATGTTCTGTTCCAGAGGTAGTCTTTGAGCCATTCTATGGCTGGTGGACTAATTCCTGCATCGATTAGGTCAGGAAATAGGACAGTGTGGTACAGCAAGCTAATGATGTGGGAGAGATCTATGGAAACCACACCTGTTAAGTTGCTTCTATCCAAACTGGTAAGGATGTCATTTATCAGGGTTTGTAGTCTAGTTATGGTACTCCTTTCTGACTAAAATCTAAGTTTCCACTGTGAGATAAACAATATATTTACAGGTATAATGTGAGTTGCTGGTAAATTAGCATTTATAGTATGGCTATTAGTCAGTGCATTTGAGGTTGGATTTGACTTTTGAGGGCAAGAGTAACTAGTGCTGATTTTTGACATGGTATTGGATGTGAGAGAGACTTTTTATTTAATTGAACCATATCCACAAACGATTATGTTTCATTTTTTCATATTTATGTGTTGTTGTTTTTTCTTTGCTTAGTTGCATTTAAGCCCAGTTTTGTTAACAAGGTTTTATTTATGGATTTACTTAGGTTAGATGCATGCATACATATGTATATTTGTTAACTGGGTACTGAGCTGGGCTAAATTTCAGTAATGACCCGAATGACAGCAAACATTACACATTAAAAGGTAAGTCCATGTCATAAGTCAGTGTTACTGTCATCAGATTACAGCACTGACAAAGTCAGACAATGAGTGTATATTATTCTGAATATTCAGTTAATAATACGTAGGAAATGTATTTTCTGTAAGGCTTGTTTGGTCACCACAGTGGAGGTTTGAGGACTAAAACAAATCTGCAGGTTGTAGTTTGCGTATATATGTTATCGTTTTTTTGACAACAAAGCAGAGTCACTTAGGAGAGATATGGTGCAGGAAGTGATTGGCCTTCTTTAAAATGTTCTGAGACATAAATATTGTTTTCCATCTGTCACTTCATAATTTGTGACTTTCTTTCCCTTTTGTAGAATTTCCACATGTCTGATTCAAAAGGCTCTAACAGTGACAGACAAAGCATGGAGTCAGACCTGCCCAAGCAGGTAGGAGAGAACAGACAGCAAGACAGCAGGTAATGTTATGATTTTAGGCAATACTGCTATTTTACAGTTTTACTGAAGTGATGCTTCCATTTTGGGTCGTAATACACTTTTTAACTGTGGCTAGACTGCAGGCAAGGTTTCATGTGGCTAGGCAGTCCATGTCTCCAATACTGAGGCTGGTAACAAAGTCATTTAAGATTAAAGAAGGGTATAATAAGAAAGGCTAGGTTTTTAAAAACATCCCACTTCTCCTTCTTGTGAGTCAGTCAAGTGTGGCACTAGGGAGGGCACCAGTAAATGGCTGGGGGTATCACTGCATGGCCAATGCACCAGGGCTGGGCAGATTTACCTGTCATTAAGCACGGGACCCTCAAGTTACAGAAAGAATGCCTGAGGATGAATCCTTTCGCCTCGTTTGTGATACTGTGCCTGATAGGAATTCAGCATCCCATCCTCTTCCTCATGTTTAACCACCAGAAACGTCATCCTATCGCTTTTCAGACAGCCAGTGGTACTAGCCAAAGGGAGAGGAAGGCACACCTGCTGAAGGTACTGAATGAGAAGCTGACAATGCAGGAGGAACTGTAGATGGTTTGTGGAACATACTGATTGTCAACGTTATATGAGCACCCACATGAAACTGTGGCCTAAACATCTTACAGATGTGATCTGTGCAATGACCCCCCAGACCCACCCACCCACACACACTCACTGTCAGATGTTGTTAGTCCAATGTAGAGAGGGTTGCTGCAGGGGTATATCTGTATAGTGCACTATAATTTTTCCGGATGCCTGCTAAGTGTAGAAAGAGGAAGGTTTTAGACCCATCTAATTTGGCATTTTTTTATTAAAAAAATGCAGACAATTTTACTTCCATTTCTTTTGTTTTCAAGGCATCCCTTTTACCACTTGGATGATTCATTGTTGGAAAATTTTGCCCAAGATGTCGACTCTTTCTCATCCAGACACAGTTTATTAACTACCGACAGCAGTGAACAAGAGGGAGACATCCTGTATTCCTTTAACAGGTAGGTTAGCAAAAACAGAAAAATGATGCAGTAATTCTACTTAGGTTAGACCAAAACCATCCATCCTGTTTTTTTTCACTATGTTTCTTATGCTGAGGTACTGTATTGTAATATGCAGATTGTTTCCACTGTTGTCTTCCTTCTACATGAGGCGTAATCATACCAATGGATCTCGCCCAGAGAGCAAGGCCATGAGGGCGTGCTTATCTTCCCACATGTAATGGGTGTAATTGTGATAGCAAAGTTCTTTCCTCTTATCAAGGCATTTTTTCCACTTAGATAGCTCTCTGTTTCTTCCCATGTCTGCACCCTCATGTTGTTTATAGTACAAATGCTGAACTTCAAAGTAATGTCATCACAGCTGTGTTATTGTATCAATATGTTCAAGCAGATAAAGACTGCAGCGTCATCCCTGCCCACTAATTGCTTTCCTGAAATTATAGTTCTCTTTCTGTACTGCCCATTTACCTTACCTTATTCTAACTTAAATGACCACAAATTAACTACTTGGCCTTAGCAACTGCTGTAACAGAGGATTTCTTCATAGCTGCTCAGTAACTGGACGATGAACATTTTTTACAATGTGCTTGATCAAGGCCTCCTTTCTGCGGGGCTGAAGCATTGTGTAACAGTAATGCATTATGCTTTAATAGACTGCAGGGCAGGATTGCAGAAATCACCCATGATCCTTAGGTGATAGTGCGTATCATGAAACAGAGCTGGGTCATCCAGAAATGTGAACAGGTCATCAAGAGGGACTTACTAAAACCTTTTCTTTCTTTTTTTCATGCTTATATGTTCTATCTGTAAACTTTTATTAAATGCTTTTACCTTTTGCAAGGAAAGACTGTAGTAACACCCACATAGACTATTTCACTTGGCTGTATTGTTAACACTGACTGAGTTATAATGGCAGAAACTTTACCCTAATTATTACCCTGTTGTGTCCCCTTTTGGGGTAAGTCATGCCCTTCATCCTCAGAGATGTCTGACAGTGTGGAAAAAGCAGCCCACAGGCAGGTCCATGAGATGAGCTGTCATCTTTCATTAATGGGGTAGCTTGCCCTGTTTCATAGTCTGCATGCCAATATACCTCTGGTAAGTAGTTTTCTGTCATTAATTTACCATAACAGTAGATGTTTGAGTGTAGTCACTGCTGCAGGCAAGCCTGCAGAGGTGGAGTCCATGTCTGGCTGACAAGAAACGTTTGGTAAGATGCTGCCAGGTGACTGCCTAGCTGTGTAGTGTGTACTATGTATTTTGTGTGTTTACAGTAAACTCTCAGTTAACCAGAACTCAAGCAACCAGACAAAAACAAAATCAAAGAAATTACAGTACACTTTTCATGTGTTGCACTTTGTCGTCCCCCCCCCCCGCAGAAACATAACTTATGTTTTTAGAGTTTTAGAGTTTCAAAAAGGAAGATAGGAATAAATTCCCTCTGTCCCCAACCTGAGAGCAAGTCAAACCAAACAAACAGTATAGGGTACAGTATTAGTCAGGCCTGTTTTTAATAGTAACTCTCAAGCAACCAGAAACTACAGTTATCCAGCATCTACCAATTCCCATGGGTGCTGGTTAACTGAGAGTTTACTGTACTTACTTTGGATTTTTTGTTTGTACAATTGCTCTGAATCCATATTACTGTACTTACTTTGGATTTTTTGTTTGTACAATTGCTCTGAATCCGTAGCTGCTTGTTTATGGAACTTACTTTGGATTTTTTGTTTGTACAATTGCTCTGAATCCGTAACTGCTTGTTTATGGAACTTACTTTGGATTTTTTGTTTGTACAATTGCTCTGAATCTGTAGCTGCTTGTTTATGGAACTTACTTTGGATTTTTTGTTTGTACAATTGCTCTGAATCCGTAGCTGCTTGTTTATGGAACTTACTTTGGATTTTTTGTTTGTACAATTGCTCTGAATCCGTAACTGCTTGTTTATGGAAATTACTTTGGATTTTTTGTTTGTACAATTGCTCTGAATCCATAGCTGCTTGTTTATGGAACTTACTTTGGATTTTTTGTTTGTACAACTGCTCTGAATCCGTAGCTGCTTGTTTATGGAACTTACTTTGGATTTTTGTTTGTACAATTGCTCTGAATCCGTAACTGCTTGTTTATGGAACTTACTTTGGATTTTTTGTTTGTACAATTGCTCTGAATCCGTAACTGCTTGTTTATGGAACTTACTTTGGATTTTTTGTTTGTACAATTGCTCTGAATCCGTAGCTGCTTGTTTATGGAAAAGCACAGAAGCATCAAATTGCATCCAACTTGTTTTGCTGCTTTTCAGCTCTTTATGGCTGATCTGCAGTGATAGCAACCAAAGAAGACGGAAAGTAGATTGCTGTTCTATGCACACTTACTTGTTGACAAGCTGAATGTAGTATTAGGCTCATAGCTAAGTACTAGGCGAGCAGCTTTTGTGGGTCACTGTAAGCCTAGCCAATTTCCCCTTCAAAGGTCAGAATTGAATCCTATATCTTGTGTCTGTGAGGCAAAAACCTTAACCATTATACCAAACCCTAACCACTATGGTAGGATTTCACTTGGCAAATGTGTTTTCCCCAGTGCTTGCTAAGAAATCCAATAATCCATACATGTCCTGTTTTATCTATCTATCTATCTATGTATCTATGTATCTATCTATCTATCTATCTATCTATCTATCTATCTATCTATCTATCTATCTATCTATCTATGTATCTATCTATCTATCTATCTATCTATCTATCTATCTATGTATCTATCTATCTCTCTATCTATCTATCTATCTATCTATCTATCTATGTATCTATATATCTCTCTATCTATCTATCTATCTATCTATCTATCTATCTATCTATCTATCTATCTATCTATCTATCTACCTATCTATCTATCTATCTATCTATCTATCTATCTATGTATCTATCTATGTATCTATCTATGTATCTATCTATCTATCTATCTATCTATCTATCTATCTATCTATCTATCTATCTATCTATCTATGTATCTATCTATCTATCTATCTATCTATCTATCTATCTATCTATCTATCTATCTATGTATCTATCTATCTATCTATCTATCTATCTATCTATCTATCTATGTATCTATCTATCTATCTATCTATCTATGTATCTATCTATCTATGTATCTATCTATGTATCTATCTATCTATGTATCTATCTATGTATCTATCTATCTATCTATCTATCTATCTATCTATCTATCTATCTATCTATCTATCTATCTATCTATCTATCTATCTATCTATCTATCTATGTATCTATCTATCTATCTATCTATCTATCTATCTATCTATCTGTCTGTCTGTCTATCTATCTATCTATCTATCTATCTATCTATCTATCTATCTATCTATCTGTTGTTGACCAGGTTAGTCCTACTAGGTTAGTAGTCTCTTTTCAGGGCAAACCCAAGGTGGTATTTATAATACTAAGGGGATTTTTAACCAGGGTATCAGGGAACTTCTACTCTGTTCGATATGTGCCGTGGGATCTTTTACTTCCGCCTGAGCTGTCGTCAGCTCAAGTAGATGGGGGCCTCAGTTTGATGTCTCATCCTAAGGAGTGCAGCCCCCCCCTTATGCTGAACTGTATTGTCAGCAATCAGTCTACTTGTGGGAACGTCACTGGCAGCCTTCTGCACCAAAGGTGAGCATGCTACCTGTTGCATCACTGACACTGCTGCCATCCGTTCTGGATGTTAGTGAAAGTCTGTGAAATACAGAAGTAGAAACTTTAAATTATATATAGGGTCATAGGAGGTTACTGGGCTATTGATCCAAAGGTCTTTATAAGCCTAGCCATGAGTACCCAATGTAATACTTGAGAAACTCAATATAAAGGATCTTGCCTAAACTCAAGATCTTAGTTAGCAATAACTGCCCATATCTAGGACGGTCATAGCTGAAATCCCTGTCAGGAATTTATGGTTTCCCATTCAGTCATCCAGGCTACTCTTAAACAGGGTCATAGAGGGGCTTTGTTTGATGTGAATTGGTAGCCTATTCCAGAGGACTGGCAACCTCTGACAGACATGTCTGTCTCTCCAGCAGGCTCTATTTATGTTGCAGGCCAGGTTAAGGTCCCTGGAGTGGGTGACCCTTGTCCCATTTGACTTCTGCATGTGCGCCATTTCCATTAGGTTTGTATCTGAGGTTGCTCTGTAGGGCAGGCACAAGTCTCCCCTAAGTGGTCTGTATGCTACTTAGTACAGTATCAGGGACTTCAGTCAGCCAGTGTATGACAGCTGCTGGAGATTCTGATTTTTCTTGGTTAGAAATCTGTGAGGTCTCCCAGGTTGCTGCAGATGCCTGGTAAGGCACATACCAAAGGGAGCATTGTACTCAATTACTGGCCTGATGAGGGTCGACTACAGGGGTGTTATGACCTCTTTTGCTCTTGAGGCAATGTCTTTGCTAATGAGGTGTGTGATGTAGAATGCCTTTCTTACCACAGTAGACACATGGTGATAAAAGTTTAGGCTACAGTCAACCTGCATTCCCAAGTCCCTCACTACTGAGTTGTTACTTAGGGTATTATTATTTATATGATAGTCTGTGGGGATGTAATTTTTACCAAAGGGGATGATAATGCATATTTTAACATTGAGTCTGAGTCCATGGCTTTGGCACCAATTATTGGTTTTGTAAGTCCCTCTTGAAGTATACTGACATCATTTGGAGATTCAATGATTGCACCTAATTTGTAGTCATCAGCAAACTTAGTCAGCCACAGCCCCTCTGTTTTGGCCTGAACTTCTGAGAAGTATATTCTAAACAATAGGGGCCCATCACTGACCCCTCTGGAACCTCACTGGTGACAGGTCTGCTGGTTGAGGTAAAGTCCCTAGCTTTGACTCAGTGTGATATGTTGGTGAGCCAGTTAGCAAAACACCTGATGACATAAGGATTGATATTCAGTTGGGAAAGTTTATCAATGATGTCCAAATGTGGGATTGTCTCAAAGGCCTTGGCTAAGTCAAGGTAGGCGGTCTGCACAGATTTGCCTTCGTCTGTGGCTCTGGGGATGTTTTTGAAGAAGAACACCAGGTTTAACAGGCATGATCTGCCTTTGGCAAAGCTAAACTGTGTTTGATCAAGGGTTTGGAGATCACCTATATCCTTATTTATAAGGTCCACGATGATTCGTTCCATGGCCTTACAGATAAGGCTGGTTAAGCTTATGGGGCTGTCGTTCCCAGGGTTTGTTGCTGTAGTCTGTTTATGAAGGGGGAATGATAGTTGCTGTTTTCCATTCAGCAAGGACAAAACTAGTACTCAAGCTGTGGTGGAAGAGAGTAACTAATAAAGTTACTAACTCATATTTTAGACTATTTAAAATGCAACCTGAGATGCCATCCGGTCCTATAGAGGCTGTGTTTTTGGCCTTGGAGAAAGCATTAAAGACTTGCTGTTTGGAAATGCAAGGTGGAGGAGCTGTAGCGGGAATGCTTTGTGGAATGTTTGGAGGGGACAGGGGGGTGAAATTTTCACCAAACATCTGCTAATAGTTTAGCTATTTTTACAGGATCAGTGTGTGTGATACCATCCACAGCTAGTTCAGCACATGTCTAGGTCCTAGCTTTTATTTCACTTCACTTCAAAACCCTGGGGCATTCTTACCTCTCCCAAAAATGGAAATGCAATTGCACTCCACCTACCTAACCTGCTCAACACATAAATACTTTATCACACACAAAGTTTGTTCTTCCTTACACACTATTGTTTAACCCTCTGTACTGCCTTCATGTAAATGTTTCCTGTATACCATTTTCAGAGGATTTAAACCTCTGTATTAATCTAACTTATGCTATTATTCATGTATAAAGAACTCATCCATGCTAATGTTACATCTATATCGTATTAATTTAACCTTGCACCACTGTTCTCAACCACTAAATATGTAAATAGGCTTACATCTTTCTCTAAGCTACTGTTTAACATTTGTTTAGTTTTTTTGCTATTTTGTATGTAAAATTTGCTGAGCTTGTTTCTGTTTCCACTATGCATTGTACATTATATTATGGAGATTATACTATGTATTATTGGAGCTTTTCTCCCCGGGCCTCCACTGAAAATGGTCTCTTTGAGCCCAGTGGACCTCCCCGGTCATCAAACTGGAAATTAATAAATAAATAAAATAATTTTTAGGTTACGGATTTAGCTGAAGAATGCCTTATGGTTATCCTTAACTATGGTTGCTAAATTTTTTTCAAAGTTTCCCTTAGAGAATTTTACAATTTGTCTTATTTGTTTGTTCAAGCAGAGGAGGGTGTTCTTCCAGTGCTGGGACATCTCTTTTTTTATTCTTAGCAACTTCTTCCTCTTGTTTTATAACTTATTAATGCTAGATATCCACCAGGGAGGCTTGTTTTTTGTTGGGGATCTTGTTTTGATCCTATCAGTTACATTTGTGTAAGTGTTTGTACAAGGCATTTGTGTATACCTTAGTACAGTTGTCAATGCCATCTGTGGGAACAGGAGCTTGAAAGTAATTTATGCCATCCCTTAGGAGGGTGTAATTTACTTTGGTGAAATTCTTTAGCCTGATTTCACCTAAGATGGGTTCAGGTGTTATAGCTACTTCAAATGTGACTGATTTCTAATCAGATTTAACCAGTGAGGGTCCTGTACTTGTGGTGGTGCAACAGTCACCCATACTGGTGAGGACCAGGTCAAGAATATTTGAACCCCTTGTGGGTTTGCATACTATTTGTTCCAGGGTATTGGTGTTAACAAAGTCCAGGAGGAACCTTGTATCTACTGGAAGTCCAGTTTCCTGCCTTCCTCGGTAGTGGCTAAGGACACATTTTGTTTTCTGGCATCTGCATGACCCTTTTGGGAATAATTCTGGGATCATAACAACTGTGATTTTGGTTATAACCGTAGTTTAGGACAAAAGAAAATTTTGGACATATCATTGCCTTCGCTTTAGATTATTAAGTGCATATTGGTTACCAGCCTGATTTATTAGAAGAGTTCTAGTTAATGCTAGGGCTCATAAAGCACCTGTTTTGCTTCTTTTAATCTGCTACCTTTGGGAACCCATAAAATCAGACAGTATAGTGAATTGCAAAATAATGTTTTTGTCCTAGCTATCAGCTAGGGCACATAAGCTGAGTGGAGTCTTTAAAGTTTGGGTAGGGCACTTAAGTTGAGCGGAGTCTTTAAAGTTTGGGTAGGGCACTTAATTTGAGTGGAATCTTCTTGGATTTATTGTTGTACATCACTCATACTGGACCTTTTTATACCTGGTTTTATATTTATTTATTTTACATTTGTTGACCGGGAAAGTCTGACTGGGTATATGCCCATTTTCATATATGATTTTATTGTCCAATATTAACTTTTTACGTGATCCTAAGGTTTTATGCTCCACTCATTTTTAAAGTCTTATAATTTTAGATTTTACAGTTAGTATTGTTTTAATTTCTTGGAATTTTATTATTCCAAATTGTTGGTTCTGGAATGTGTTTCTAATGGGATTAATCTGCTTCATTTATTATCTGGAAGGAGCATTACGTGCCAATTTTAATTCCTTCTCCAGTCATCTTTATTTGTTCTGCATCCTTTCTTATACCCTGATTACCACATCTGATGTTTCAATGTTGTAGCTGGTTGCAGATTTTGAGGAAACATTGCAGGAGGAGGAGGAGTAAGCTGGTCAGGGGAGGACATCCTACTTGTGTTTCCAGTGTAGGCTTCCAGCACCACTTTCACTTCCTTAAGGCCCACAGTCCATCCTGCTATCTTCTAGCAGTACGCAGGAATTTATTTTTCCATCAGTGCTAGGTAACTGGGACCTAACCTCTGATGAACCCTTTTAATGTACTCCAAAGTGGGGTCCAGCCACAATAAGACTGGTATTCTTGTATATCTCTCTTACAGAGTGTTGACTTTGCATTTATTATTGAAACCTGGTTGGGTGATACCTTTTGCCCATCCTTGGCATCAGCCATTCCTCCTGGTTTCCTTTTCCTTGTACTACAATGCTTTGGCTAGGAATGGTGTGGCTGTGCCAGGATGGACTGGGGCTGGCTGAGGTTGCCACTAGAGACACTAGCACCTTTAAATATACTTTGGGTGCAGCAGCTAGCTATAGATTTATCATCATCCACCATCCACCTGCTTGTTTGAGGACATTCTTTCAAGAGTTCACTGACTTTCTCCTTGACTCCATTGTTGGTCAAGACCATATTCTGGTGCTTGGTAACTTCAGTGTTTGGGTCAAGGATGAGTCAGTTGTTTATGCTCTGTAATTTAACTGCATAATGAAAGGTTTTGCTTTTGCTCAGGTAATTACCTCTGCAAATCATAGGCTGAACTTAGTGTTTTTTTCTGGACTTCAAGATGTGAGATTTGGTAGTGAAGCCAGTCCTATAATCTGACTATTTCCTGGTCCATTTTGGTCTTGAACTTCTACAACAAATCCACCTTGTCCAGGACCTAAGGTTGATCCTCTCCACAAGACATATTATTCTGGAGCTTTGTTCATCTATGGTCCTTAGTTCTGTCTGGAGGACACTGGTGAGTCTATGGATGAATTGGTCAGCGACTCTAACAGCTCTCTATCCTCAATTCTGTAGTCTGTGTCCCCAAGTTGGATTTGCCCAGTTTCTAATAGAAGATGTGATCCATGCCTTGACTATGGTTCTTACCTCCTTTGTAGGAAAGGGTACAAGTTGGGGCATCTGTGGTGAGCTTCCAGCACCACTTTCACTTCCCTAAGGCCCACAGTCCATCCTGTTATCTTCTAGCAGTACACAGGAATTTGTTTTTCCATCAGTGCATGTTCCTAAGTACATTGGAGAATATTGGGGTCCAACCTAACACTCTCATACTGGGTGACTTCAACTACCCCTCCATTAATTGGGAAAACTGCTCATGTACCAATACACATGCCCAACATTTCCTGTAATTCATTAATTCAAATGCCCTGGACCAGCTCATTCTTAGTTCACTAGAGGTAGCAACATCCTTGACCTGGTAATTACTAACATGGGCGACCATTGCACTACACCAATAGTTGACTCTTCCCTGGTTAGATTCGACCACAAACTAATCACCCTGGAAATCCACATCCCTTCCACCCCCCACGCCCGCAAAGGTAACCACCATGAAAAACTTCTCCAAAGTTAACTCTGGGCTCCTAAAAACAGAGGTGGCTAACTTCATGGCGCCCATGAAAATGGAGAATAGTTGCATGACAGCTGAATCATACACTAATGCACTGTACAAACAGGTACACAAATGCATGGATCTCGCCAGACCCGATAGAACCAAGACGCTCTCCTCCAAAAATAAAAGAAGCCAAATCTGGTAGTTCCCTACCATAAACAAACTCTACAACAGAAGGAGGAAACTGATGCGGAATAAGGTGAAGTTCCAAGACTGGAAAAACTCCCTTATCAGCCTTAACAAAAAGTTGAGATCCCTCATCAAATCCTCTAAAGCTAGCTATGACTAGGTTGGGAGTGTGGCCTAATGGTTAAGGTGCTTGCCTTACAGACACAAGGTACAGGGTTTGAGTCTCACAAGGGATAATTGGCTAGGCTTAAAATGTCTCGCAAGGGCAGTTAGCCTAGTACTAATCTATGAACCTATCTATAAAACAGAATTGCAGCAGATAGTAAAGACAACCACAAGGCCTTCTATAGTTATGTAAAGAATCTCCACAGCAATACCCAGATTTTCTCTGAGCTACTGCACAGTGGTACCTCCTATACCGAGCCAACAGATATTGCCAATATATTAGCCGATAGATTCAGTGCCAACTTTAACCCCCCCACAAAGGACCAATCACAATACCAGTAGATTGCCAGGCACCCAGTATTACTGCTGCACAGGTTAAAACAGCACTGTCCAAGGCCAAGAATACAACTTCCATGAGACCTGACAATATCGCTGGCTTTGTTCTACATGAATGACAGAGTGAATTGGCACCTTACCTGTGTGCCCTGTTCAATCACAGCCTCACCTCAGGCTTTGTCCCTACTGAATGGGGCACTGCTACAGTCATACCTCTCCACAAAGGAGGAGCAACTACAGACCCTGGGAACTATCGCCCCATTAGCTTGACAAGTCTGATATGCAAAGCTATGGAATGCATCATCATGGACCTAATAAACAATGATATAGGGAATCTCCAAACTCTGGATCCCACACAGTTTGGTTTTGTGAAGGGTAGATCATGCCTGCTCAACTTGGTCGACTTCTTTGAGTCAGTCACCAGAGTTGTGGATGAAGGCAAAGTGGTTCATACAGCCTACCTTGATCTGGCCAAGATGGTTGATACCATTCCCCATTCAGGTATCATAGAAAAACTCACAAAGCTAGGCATCAACCCCTATATCACTAGGTGGGTTGCAAACTGGCTCACAGATAGAACCCACAGTGTGAAAGTAGCTGACTCCAAGTCAGACTGCTGATTAGTCACAAGTGGAATTCACAGGGTTTGGTCCTGTGTGCTCTCCTGTTTGGTATCTACTTCTCTGAAGTCCAGGCCAACACAAAGGGTCTCTGGCTGACAAAGTTCACAGATGATTCCAAGTTGGGAGCTATTATTAACTCCCCAAGGGATGTTGACATCCTACAGAAAGGCCTCACTGAGACCTGGTGTCAGAATCATGGTCTTAAGCTCAATGCCAAAAAATGTGTCATCATCATCCCCTTTGGGAAAAACCCGGTTCCTATGAATAACCACATTGATGGTAGTCCACTGAACACAGAAGGTGTTATAAGAGATCTGGGAACACAGGTTGACAGCAACCTTTCTTTTGACCACCACATTGCCACTGTGGTCAGAAAGTCCTTCTATGTGGCACATCTCATTAGTAATGGTTTTGCATCCAGGAAGAAAGAGATCATTGTCTCCCTCTACTCTTCCCTCATTAGGCCAATCATCGAGTACAATGCCCCATTTGGCATGTACCTCAATAGACACCTGCAACAACTGGAGAAGCCATAAAAGTACCTCACAAAGAGGATCCTAGGCCTTAAACACTTGTCTTATATGGACAGACTCAAAAAACTCCAACTATTCTCTGTCTCATGTCGCCTACTTAGAGGTGATATCTGCTTGACATACAAAGCCATATGTGATCCAGCTCTGTTAGAAATGCTACATCTAAAGAAATCCCAATCCCTCCACACCACATGCTCCAGTGACCTCAACCTCATTACCACAATCAACAGAATGTGCTGGAGGGACAGGTTCATAACCCAGAGAGTGCCCTTGCTATGGAGCAAACTTCCCATACACGTCACACAGAGCACCTCATTGACCCTTTTCAAGAGAAACCTTGATGAGTGGATGGTAAATAGAATATACACCCCAGGGATCACTCCAGTGGCTCTACTCGACAAACACACTGGGAACTTAGGTCAGGTGGCACGATGACAGGGTAATCCTATGGGCTAGGTTTGTAAAGGCTACATCTATCATCTTACCTAACCCTGATCCTAACCCTAAAATACACACAGGCGAATACAAATATACAAAACCTATACCCTCACCTATCCCTGGCCCGACCCTTACCCTAACACTCAAACAAATGTACAAACCCCACACACACTTGTCTCAATGAAACATATCACTGATAGTTTGTACATTCAGCTATATGTACAATGCTCATGTGTCGATCAAACGTACATTCAACAAACTGCAGGAGAATACTTGTGTGTGTGTGTGTGTGTGTGTGTGTGTGTGTGTGTGTGTGTGTGTGTGTGTGTGTGTATATATATATATATATATATATATATATATATATATGGTTTACTATCATTATTTCGAATGACACTCGGTCGACCGCACTATGTTCGACAATGGAAAGTCGAACATGGCAATGTCGAACTTTAAAAGGAAGCCTAGGAACGGGTTTTAACATGGGTCGAGATAGGGGTTCAGTGCTATTGCCGAACTACAAACCTCACCTCTATCTCAACTCATGTTAAAACCCATTCCTAGGCTTGCTTTTAAAGTTTGACATTGCCGTGTTCGACTTTCCGTTGTCAAAAATAGTGCGGTCGACCGAGTGTCATTCGAAATAATGATACTAAACCATATATATAAAGTAGGTATACATATTACATATATTTATGTATGTATGGGTCCCTATTCCTATCGAACTGGCATTACATCGAAATAGAAAGAAAGCACAGTACCATCAGGTGAATACACAGCAAGTGAATGATGTGTGATTGTGGGATATCGAGGATTGGGGTATTGGCCTTTTCCCCACTGTAGCATGATCTTGGAATTAGTATATAATTATCAGGGAGTGTGGGGGTGCAGGGTGGTTTGCCCCCTACAAAGCTACCCTAGAGCCTGCATCTGTAGCATCATAAGCAAAAATAGTATTATATCAAGATAGTTAAATGGTAGTCTGAATGAGCTGTCCAAAGAGAGTTCTAGAATGTTCTGTGGTCAGATTAAATTCCATCATTTACTTAAGAATATGTACTTGGATCTTTAAAATATGAGCCTGATAATTCAAGGCTCTAGAGACTAAAGTAGCTGAAAAATAAATGTTCTTACCATACCTTTTCAGGAGTTTACTCTTTTTATTATTAGAAGAGAATTTCTCCTGGAGGAAGTTTGTCCCCTTTTTGTTGTTTGTGTTGGCACCACTAATGTCCAGAGTACTTAAATTCTCTGTGACTGACCTTGGATTCAACTACTTTAAGTGCACCTCTGTGTGGTTACACCAGTCTCACAGCCTCCATGGTGGGTGACATTTATTTACCCAACTGATACCAGTTAAAACACAGCTGTGGTTTCCACATACAGTGGAGTATGGGAGTAACATATGGCTCATCTGCTTACACAGAAACAGTTACAAGGCATATCACCAGCACAGTTACTTACCCACTTACAGGATAGGTCACCAGCACAATTACTTACCCAGTTATAGGACAGGTCACCAGCACAGTTACATATCCAGTTACTGGACAGGTCACAAGCACAGTTACGTAGCAATTATGGGACAGGTCACCAGCACAGTTACATACCCAGTTATAGGACAGGTCACCAGCAAAGTTACATACCCAATTACAGGACAGGTCACTAGCAGAGTTACTTACACAGTTATGGGACAGGTCACCAGCACAGTTAATTACCCAGTTACTTACCCAGTTACAGGACAGGTCATCAGCACAGTTACATACTCAGTTACTGGACAAATCACCAGCACAGTTACTTACTCAATTATGGGGCAGGTCACCAGCAGAGTTACTTATCCATTTACTGGACAGGTCACCAGCAGAGTTACTTACCCATTTACTGACAGGTCACCATCACAGTTATGTACCAAGTTATGAGACAGGTCACCAGTATAGTTACTTACCCAGTTATGGGACAGGTCACAAGCACAGTTAATTACCCAGTTACAGGACAGGTCACCAGTACAGTTACTTACCCAGTTATGGGATAGATCATCAGCACAATTACTTACCCAGTTACAGGTCAGATCACCAACACATTTACATATCCAATTACTGGACAAGTCACCAGCACAATTAATTACCCAGTTATGGCATAGGTCACCAACACAGCTACATAACCAGTTACAGGACAGGTCACCAGCATAGTTACATGCTCATCTACAGGAGTAGTTACCAGTACAGTTGCATACACCACTACAGGTCATGTAGTCAGCCCAGTTGCAGTTCAAGAGTCAAGCCCATTTATATACCCTCTTGCCGACCAGGTCACCAACACGGTTGTATACTCTCTGTTTAGCCAGTTCATCAGCCTATTTACCTACCTACTAATGTCATTGTAGGCCAGGTCACAAACCTAGTTATATACTCTTTTGCTGGCCTGTTTTATGGCCCAGTTGCATACCAAATTACATAGTAGGTCACAAACTCAGTTATTTACTCTGTTGCAGGCCAGGCCAGGTCACAAAACCAGTTGCATACCCCATTACAGTCCAGGCCACTGCCATAGGTAGTTACTGGCTAGTTCACCAGACCAGTTATTTGTCCCATTACAAGCCAGCACAACAACTCTGTTACATCCCTGGGCAGCAGTACATCCACTTGCAAACCAGGTTGCAAGTCTATTCACTCACCCCAGTCACTGCCAGATCATGAGTCCAGTTACTCACCCATCACCACTGGCCAGTTCATCAGCATACTTACTTACCCTGGTTACAACACAGGATACCAGCCCATGTATGTTTAAGATTCAGGAGCACAGGCATTACCACCAGTGTCTTAGATTACATCACAACTGGCCAGCATTCTTTGTTTGTGTTTACCTCATGCAGATGTTCCTCTTATTAGTACTTGTTTTTAATGCAGCTGTCCTTTAAATGTAGAGTTTCACTTTTCTTGTGGGTATGTAGCTAAAGTTCTTCTGCTCAGCAGTTTCCTGGTGCATGATGGTGATAGTGATCTTTTAGTTAATGTTCTTCTGCTCAGCAGTTTGCTTGTGCACGATGGTGGTAGCGATCTTTTATCTAACGTTCTTCTGCTCAACAGTTTCCTGGTACACGATGGTGGTAGTGATCTTTTACCTAATGTTCTTCTGCTCAGCAGTTTCCTGGTGCACGATGGTGGTAGTGATCTTTTATCTAATGTTCTTCTGCTCAGCAGTTTCCTGGTGCACGATGGTGGTAGTAATCTTTTATCTAATGTTCTTCTACTCAGCAGTTTCCTGGTGCATGATGGTGGTAGTGATCTTTTATCTAACACTCTTCTGCTCAGCAGTTTCCTGGTGCACAATGGTGGTAGTGATCTTTTGTCACATCACTCCTTGTTACTGATGGACTGCCCAGCATTTAGCACAGGCCATCATTTCTTGATCTTTTTCACAGTAAACCTCCCTCAAACCAGAGAAAAGTCCCTGAACCTCCACTACGGATCAATAAAGTATTCTCTGCATTCCAATAGAATACATTTTTATGCCGTATTGCATAGATGTGAACTGTCCTGCAAGCACATACATATTTAAAATAGTCAAGGCTGGGTTTGTGCATTATTTTTTACTGCTGATTTGTAGTTTAACAAACACACACACACACACACACGCACACACACGCACACACACACACATACACACACACACACACACACACACACACACACACACACACACACACACACACACACACACACACACTATTACCTTTCTGCACTTAGCCTGACCCCTTATAAAATTAGTACTTAATAGTTAACTTTATATGTATGCAGAATTTTTAAATCTGTTTGGACCTTCCTTAATACAGTCCGTCTTAAGGAAGCTACCTTTATCACTTGAGAACTGCTGCTACAGAGTATACAGGCAGCCTGCCTCATGAGTACATCACCTGTCAGTAGCTGTAGTATACAGTGCCTTCCTCTTACAGAGTGCTGCTGTACATTGTCTTCCTGTCTGAGTCCCCCTGTACACTGTTCCCATCTCTCCAGCTCTATTGTGTACCTGACCCACAGCCCACATGCACAATATGCACCTTTCCTAGAATTCTCCTGTCTGCTGCCTGCCTCACTTCATCTTGTACACTGCCTGTTCCATTTACCTCTTGTCCACTACCTGCCTTTCCCAAATCCTGCTTTGTATACTGCCCTCTTCTCCCCATCCTTTCCTGTACACTACCTACTATATTAAAACCCTTGTGTACACCATCATTTCCACATACCTCTGTGTGTCATCTGTCAAGAACCATGCTATACACCATCAGTGTCTCACACAGGTAACCAGCCTGTCAGCATACAGGTAGCCAGCCTGTCAGTAGGTACCCTGTCTGCCTCTCACATGAGCAACAGCACTTATCAGCATCCATGCTACACACTGTCTGCCTCCCCCCAAGCCTTTCTGTATTGTGTATGCCTTACTCAGTACCACACTTTACATGGTCTACCCTACTCAGCACCATACTTTACATGATCTGCCTTACTCAGTCCTCAGCACCACACGTTTCATGGTCTGCCCTACTCAGCACCACACGTTACATGGTCTGCCCTACTCAGTACCACACTTAACATGGTCTGCCCAACTCAGTACCACACTTTACATGGTCTGCCTTACTCAGTACCACACTTTACATGGTCTGCCTTACTCAGTACCACAATATACATTGTCTGCCCTACTCAGTGCCACACTTTACACTGTCTGCCCTACTCAGTACCATACTTTACATGGTCTGCCCTATTCAGCACCAAACTTTACATGGTCTGCCCTACTCAGTGCCACACTTTACATGGTCTGCCTTACTCAGTACACACTTTACATGGTCTGCCCTACTCAACACCACACTTTATATGGTCTGCCCTACTCAGTGCCACACTATACATGGACTGCCCTACCCAGTACCACACTTTACATGGTCTGCCTTACTCGGTACCACACTTTTCATGGTCTACCCTACTCAGTACCACACTTTATATTGTCTGCCTTACTCAGTACCACACTTTAAATAGTCTACCCTACTCAGCACCACATTTTACATGGTCTGCCTTACTCAGCACCTCACTTTACATGGTCTGCCCTACTCAGCACCACACTTTAAATTGTCTGCTCTACTCAGTACCACATTTTACATGGTCTGCCTTGCTCAGTGCCACACTTTACATGGTCTGCCCTACTCAGCACCACACTTTACATGGTCTGCCCTACTCAGTACCACACTTTACATCGTCTGCCGTACTCAGCACCACACTTTACATGGTCTGCCTTACTCAGTACCACACTTTACATGGTCTGCCCTACTCAGCACCACACTTTACATGGTCTGCCCTACTCAGTACCACACTTTACATCGTCTTCCTTGCTCAGTGCCACACTTTACATGGTCTGCCCTACTCAGCACCACACTTTACATGGTCTGCCTTATTCAGCACCACACTTTACATTGTCTACCCTACTCAGTACCACACTTTACATGGTCTGCCTTACTCAGTACCACACTTTACATTGTCTGCCCTACTCAGTACCACACTTTACATGGTCTGCCCTACTCAGTACCACACTTTACATGGTCTGCCTTAGTCAGTGCCACAATTTACATGGTCTGCCCTACTCAGCACCACACTTTACATGGTCTGCCTTAGTCAGTGCCACACTTTACATGGTCTGCCCTACTCAGCACCACATTTTACATCATCTGCCCTACTCAGTACCACACTTTACATGGTCCGCCTTACTCAGTACCACACTTTAGATTGTCTGCCGTACTCAGTGCCACACTTTACACTGTCTGCCCTACTCAGTACCACACTTTACATGGTCTGCCCTACTCAGCATCACACTTTACATGGTCTGCCCTACTCAGTTCACACTTTACATGGTCTGCCTTACTCAGTACCACACTTTACATGGTCTGCCTTACTCAGTGCCACACTTTTCATGGTCTGCCCTACTCAGCACCACACTTTATATTGTCTGCCTTACTCAGTACCACACTTTACATTTTCTGCTGTACTCAGCACCACACTTTATATTGTCTGCCTTACTCAGTACCACATTTTACATTTTCTGCCGTACTCAGTACCACAATGTACATGGTCTGCCTTACTCAGTACCACACTTTACATGGTCTATATCATCTATAGGTCACCAGAATGACTTCTCTCTCTCCCAGAACCTGCTTATCCACTGTTTATCACTTCTGTATAATGTCTGCCCACTCAAATGATACTTAAACCTGTGACTAGCCCTCCTGTATACTGTCTGCCTCTCTCACATGCCTCTATTGCACTGTCCACCTCTCTCACCAGTAGAAGAACTCATTATCAGATCTCCTGGATGGAGAATTCATCTGACACAGGGGCTAACTTGAGTGCGGCTTCCAAGGCTTTGTCTCGAGCCCGTATCTGTGATACATCTGTTCCTACTGTCATGGAGCTTTTGAACTGTCAAAGGCAGTTTCTAGTGGAAAAAATCTATGATTAAGTGATACAAAATGTGATGAAAATAAATCTATGGGAACAAATAATAAATGTGTTCAGAGTTACCTGTTTTTAGAACAGAAGTAAGAAATAAGTCTAATATTGGGCAAAACCTTGCATTAGTATCATTTGATGTACAACATATTGCAGACTGCTGTAAGTACTGTATTTATTGCTACATTTGGTTTGTGCCCTGTTAGAGAAGTTGGTGGTTTGAGAAAACCTGGTGAAGAGCCAAGTCTGCAATTGGACAGATGGACAGAGAACATCGAGTCTGAGGAGCTGGAAATTCAGTCAAAAATGCAAGTCCTCATTTATTTATTTTATCTTAATGCTTACTTCTTTTGTAGCTTTGCATTTTGTTTTATTCTGTTGCTCCTGTCCCTTTAGGTAGATTACCTCCTGCACCAGCCAGGCTATTATAGCAGTCCTTAAACCTTAAAATGAAACTTGGTGAAGGGAAGTTCCCTACCCTCAACAGCAAACTCACCCAAGGAATGTTAAAGCATCTCTGTTTGTAGTCTTGGCTTGGAGATGTTAAACTGTTGTCTTTCACCACAGCGATGACTGTGGTAGGTTTCTTCTGTCTTGTTGGCACATCCGTGTCAGATGCCAGCCTGCCTCTAGTGTCTCACCCCACATGAGAACATTGTCAGGTTTGTGTTACTCCACAATATGAAGCAAGCCTGGTCCATTGCTGTTTGGATAGGTATAGTAGGAGGCAAACTTGGTGTTTCCTTTCCAGCCGTACAGAAGCATGAGGTTCTCTGTAAAGGGTCTTCCTCCATCAGCTGATGGAAAGTATCTTGTACCTACTAGAAGTATAAAATAATGACCTGTCCCCCAAATAAAACACTGCATTGTACAGTAAGCATAAATGAAGCTCTCACTTGTTTCATTTTACAGAAGCCGACCACCAATCACACATACACAAACCTGCACACATCTCTGCACAAAGACCCCAACTCACACACATCTGCATATATCTGTAGATACACACAAGATGTTTTGTTTTCAATGTACAGATATTCACACATATTCAGTCTCCCTTTCTTGAACTGATATACACAGAAAATCTCACTTGTTCATTTTACAGAAACAGACCACTCATTACCCAAACAAAAAACACACAGTCGTCCTTTCTCAAATGCATGTATTGTACATAAACTCTCATTTGTTACCCTGTCCCTACTAATACAATTGCTAAACTCCTGAAAAAACTCAGACCAACCACAGTGGCATCTGATAATCTGCCAGCAGATTTTCTTCAGATAACAGCAGAAGCTATAGCCTATTCCATGTCCATTCTAATAAATAGGTCAATATCAGAATGTAAAGTACCTCACTTATAGAAAATATCACATATTATACCACTACACAAAGGAGGTAACTCCCTTGACCTCACCAACTACTGCCCCATAGTGATTCTACCACCTTTATCAAAAATATTAGAGAGAGTTGTTCATTCTCAACTAATACAGTACCTCCTAAAAAATGACCTACTATCCAAATCCCAGTATGGCATCAGACCTTCACATAGCACCACCACAGCACTACTTTCATATACCAACATTGTCAATCACCACAGAAACAATGGACTATTCATATCCTCCATATTCTTAGACTTGTCCAAAGCCTTTGATATGGTTAACCATAGAATGCCTCTAGAAACACTATCCACCCTTAACATAGGTTCATAGGTGCATAGGTAAGTACTAGGCTATCTGCCCAAGTGCATCTGTAAGCTTAGCCAGAATGTGTTGGCTTTCGCCACCCCCTTAGATTAGCTCCCTGTGCCTCTGTCCAGCATAAGCCGCTCCACCATATCATGGTTCAGTAACTACTTATCAGACTGTCAGCAGGCAGTTCTATGGCAAGACCAATTGTCCCCCTATTACCAGTAGCCATAGGTGTCCCTCAAGAGTCCATCCTTGGCCCATTACTGTTCACACTATTTGCAAACCAGATAGCTTCTTCCTCACCCTCTGCCTCAGTAGTGCAATACACAGATGACACCACCATTATATGTGCCGCCCCTGGCATAAATGAACTACAAACCATAACTCAGGATAACTTTACTTTAGCTGAAACATGGTTCACCAACGTCAAACTTATTCTTAATCCCAAAAAATAACAAACTCGTTCTCTTCAGCCTTGGTAGATCTTCATAGGTAGGTAGGTTCATAGGTACTAGGCTATCAGCCCAAGGGCCTATGTAAGTCTAACCAACAAGGTTCCCTGGCTTACGTCACCCAAGAAAGTTATTTTCCTGTGCCACTGTGGAGCAGAGAAACAGAAGTGATCCCCGGGGTGTATTTCCTATTTCCCATCCACTCATCAAGATTTTTCTTGAAGAGTTCTAATGAAGAACTTTGCTTGACATAGATGGGTAGCCTGTTCCAGAGTATGGGAAGTCTCTGGGACAGGAATCTATCCCTCCAGCATGTCCTGTTTATTGTGGTGAGAAGGTTTAGGTCCCTAGAGCGTGTAGCTCGGAGGGATTGCGATTTCTTTAGGTGCAGCATGTCCAACAGCTCTGGGTTTGACATAGCTTTATATGTTAGGCAGAGATCACCTTGGAGTAGGCAATATGCTATGGAGTAAAGCTGGAGTTTTTTGAGGCGGTCAGTGTAGGGCATTTGTTTGAGGCCAGTAATCCTCTTTGTGAGGTACTTCTGTGGCCTTTCCAGCTGCTGCAGATGTCTTGTGAGGTACATTCCAAAAAGGGCATTGTACTCTATAATGGGTCTAATGAGTGTCGAGTAGAGGGGAACAATGACCTCTTTTTTCCTGGATGAGAACCCTTTTATGATGAGGTGTGCCACGTAAGAAGGACTTCCTGACTACTGTGGTGATGTGACTATCAAAGGAGAGACTACTGTCCACCTGGGTCCCAAGGTCTTTTATCACGCATTTGGTGTTAAGTAGATTGCTGCCTATGTGGTAGTTCATGGGTACAGAGTTTTTACCAAAGGGGATGACACTGCAGTTTTTGGCATTGAGCTTGAGGCCATGGCTCTGACACCAGGCATCTGTCTCAGCGAGGCCCTTCTGTAGGATGTCCACATCATTTGGGGATTTGACTATGGCTCTTAGTTTGCAGTCATTTACGAACTTCATTAGCCAGAGGCCTTCTGTGTTCTTTTCCGCCTCTAAACTATGATTTTACTATAAAATCCAAAGATAATATACAAATCATCCCAACAAAACACACAAAACTCCTAGGAGTAGAAGTTGACAATAATCCGAAATTCGACATACACATAGCACAAACAATCAAGAAAGTTAACAAAAAGCTTGGTCTCCTTTATAGGAACAGACAGTTCATCACTAAACATACCAAAGCCACTATTGCAAGGACTTAACTGTTATCCATCCTCCTTTATGCCTCCCCTATCCTAACAAACCTTCGCCACACAGAAGTAAACAAAACGGAATCTTGTTACAACAAGATTGCCAAGTTTGCTACCAATACCTCACATAGATCCCACCACTGTCTAGCTACCGATACCTCACATAGATCCCACCACTGTCTAGCTACCGATACCTCACATAGATCCCACCACTGTCTAGTCTTTAAGCAACTTAATTGGCTTGAGTTACCCCAACTACTCCTACTCAACCAACTCTCTATAGCACACAAACTCTTCTACCTTCCTGACAAAACTCCAGTACTTCAACATCTAATTCACCCTTACACCACCACTAGAGCCTTAAGATCTAGTAACAAAAACCTCCTCAGCGTCATCAAATGTAATAATGATGCTGGTAAATCTCTCTTTGCCTGTATTACTGCCAAAATCTGGAATTCACTCCCCAGCCAGTTAACCTCTACCACTTCTACTTTCTAATTTAAAAAAACTCCTCAAAACCCACTATTTAAATAACTGGTTCTATTCTTGCTACTCCTCAGGTTAATCTAGACCAATGCACTGTTGCAAGGACCCTTGTTACATATTTATGCATGCAATGACAACTCCTTTACAGCACTGGTCAACTTGTTCTGTCATTGTTTTGTTCTAAACAGAATGAATAACCATCTTCAAAAAAAAATGTAACTCTTAAATTCTCGTATTTGTATCACTTACTATAATAACGACTTACAATTTATAACTGATAATCTCTGCTTATGTATGCTTGTTTGTGTTCTTATGTAGGTTCATATGTTTTGTGATATGTTACTCATATGTTTGTGTGCATTCTTATTATGTATGCTCATGTGTTCTCTTATATGTTGCCCATATTTTTCTCTTATGTACTGTATTGTTATTGTTATTTGGAGCTTTTCTCCCCGGGCCTCCGCTGAAAATGGAACTGTGTCCAGTCGGACCTTCCCAGTAAACAAATGTAAAATAAATAAAATAAAAAAACATTTGTTCAGTTTGCAGAAGAAGACCAACCATTAAACACACACACACACACGCACACACACACACACACACACACACACACACACACACACACACACACACACACACACACACACACTGGTGCAGTGCATGCGTACACATACACACACACATACTGTAACCAAGACACAGCTCAGTTTATTACTTTTATTTCTTACTTGCAGTTAAAGGGAAATGTTCGTCAAGTTATTTTTTGTACAGTTGGCCTGATCCCATTATACAAACACAGTATGCATGTGCATGCAAATTGGCTACAGCATTGCTTCGTAGACCCACTTCACTTGTCTACCACCCCATTTCGAGTCACACTTGGTGATCTTACATTTATTCTTTCAGTATCCATGTACGTGTTTATGTTATTTCTCCCCACTAGTCTTAACGCTCTAAATTACTATTTCTGTCCCATCCAATGGCCTCACTTAAAATCCTATAATTTACGGTTTCTCCTACTAAATGCCAAAAAAACTAAACTCCTCCTCTCCACCACCCCCCTGTCTTAAACTTTACCTTTTCTTCAAATAATGGCACCATCATCTCACTCTATCCTACCACTAAACTCTTAGGGATAACCATTGACAATAATCTTCCTTTTCTAATCTTTTTAACAACATCAGCAAGATAACAACACCATCAAAATTGTTAACAGATCGCTTCATCAGAATCCTTTCTAACCCCAGCAGCTAGAACCAAAATTGCACAATCTCTGCACTCTCCTATCTCCTATCTACTCATTTATATGCTTCCCCATTTAAACAAAATCTATAAAAATTGCAACTTGTAAACTTGCAATAGTCAGCTGCCATAGCTACAACCGCCACTGGTAACGCCAGAGGACCAACCTAAAAAACCTTAAAAAACAACTTGGCTGGCAATTTCAAAACTACCTAATAATCCCTCAACTCACTATAGCCCACAACATATTACACCTTCCTGACAACAACCCCTATACTCTCTCAACTTCTACAACAATACAAACTCAACAACTCACTTCCTAGTAAACTCATGACAAAAGGTGGTTCATAAATAAACTTAATCCATATTCCAGTAATTACCAACAAAGTCCACTTGCATTATAAATCAGATGCCAACATAATACAAACCTTCCTTAGCTACAACAAGAACAAAAGCTACTTTTATCTAAAATTTCCAAATCCTTTTCTTGCACCCTGCCTCCAATTTAATGCACAAATATGTACATATCACTTACATTACCTGCTCACCATGGCCAGCCTTACTCTCAGTCTGAGAACAAACACTAACCTCCTGCACCTTCTTTGCTTCCTCTTTTTCCTTCCCTTCCTTTCCTCTTTCTGTTCCCCTCAGTCCACCAACCCCCCCAATCAAACCAAGCAATGTAACTTCTAACACACTCATTACTTCTCATCCCCCACTCCAGTCCCAAAACTTACATCCCACATGGCCTATATATGTTTATATTACTTCAGAGACCACCTGTCCCACCTCAATCCTGTCCGTATCTATAAACACTCCCATCACATTCATTAAATTCCCCAAATTCCTAATAAAGTTAACACCAAATCTATTAATGCTACTCCTACAAAAGCTATATAGATGCTAATCTAGGTCATACGTTTGTTTCAAATAATTCCATACCCTCTCCCCTACCCACCGTCTGCATGTTTCCGTAATTAATGCTGTTAGTATCAAAAAACAACTAGCACAATTACACACCGTCCTGAGTTCCTGCTCTGCTGATGTCAGTGCTATCACAGAATCATGGCTCAAAGTCAGCACTCCAAACCTCTCTCACCACTGCCCAAGTTGGTGATGCCTGCTTTGATAAAGGGAATGGAAAAGGAACCCTTATTTTATATGAAACAATCTACAAAATTACAGTGTTGCACACGTCAACTGTAAGAATGATCAGGATTCCAAACGGCTGATAATTCACATTCCTGTATAAAACTCCTCTCTTCTCTGCCTGACAGTTGCCTACCAACCCCCACCTTCTCCCAACAAGTTTAAAAGCATAAAACTAGAATTGCTACAGGCTATGCAGCCAAAAAAGCTGCATGTTATAGAGGATTTTAATATTATCCTTCTGAATCCCACCCACAATAACATGCATGTCTTACTTAATATTATCCTTCTGAATCCCACCCACAATAACATGCATGTCTTACTTAATATTATCCTTCTGAATGCCACCCACAATAACATGCATATCTTACTTAATATTATCCTTCTGAATATCTTACTTAATATTATCCTTCTGAATCCCACCCACAATAACAGGCATATCTTACTTAATATTATCCTTCTGAATCTCACTCACAATAACATGCATATCTTACTTAATATTATCCTTCTGAATCCCACCCACAATAACATGCATGTCTTACTTAATATTATCCTTCTGAATATGCATATCTTACTTAATATTATCCTTCTGAATCCCACCAACAATAACATGCATATCTTACTTAATATTATCCATAACATGCATATCTTACTTAATATTATCCTTCTGAATCCCACCTACAATAACATGCATATCTTACTTAATATTATCCTTCTGAATCCCACCCACAATAACATGCATATCTTACTTAATATTATCCTTCTGAATCCCACCCACAATAACATGCATATCTTACTTAATATTATCCTTCTGAATCCCACCCTCAATAACATGCATATCTTACTTAATATTATCCTTCTGAATCCCACCCACAATAACATGCATATCTTACTTAATATTATCCTTCTGAATCCACCCACAATAACATGCATATCTTACTTAATATTATCCTTCTGAATCCCACCCTCAATAACATGCATATCTTACTTAATATTATCCTTCTGAATCCCACCCACAATAACATGCATATCTTACTTAATATTATCCTTCTGAATCCCACCCTCAATAACATGCATATCTTACTTAATATTATCCTTCTGAATCCCACCCACAATAACATGCATATCTTACTTAATATTATCCTTCTGAATCCCACCCTCAATAACATGCATATCTTACTTAATATTATCCTTCTGAATCCCACCCTCAATAACATGCATATCTTACTTAATATTATCCTTCTGAATCCCACCCACAATAACATGCATATCTTACTTAATATTATCCTTCTGAATCCCACCCACAATAACATGCATATCTTACTTAATATTATCCTTCTGAATCCCACCCACAATAACATGCATATCTTACTTAATATTATCCTTCTGAATCCCACCCACAATAACATGCATATCTTACTTAATATTATCCTTCTGAATCCCACCCACAATAACATGCATATCTTACTTAATATTATCCTTCTGAATCCCACCCACAATAACATGCATATCTTACTTAATATTATCCTTCTGAATCCCACCTACAATAACATGCATATCTTACTTAATATTATCCTTCTGAATCCCACCCACAATAACATGCATATCTTACTTAATATTATCCTTCTGAATCCCACCCACAATAACATGCATATCTTACTTAATATTATCCTTCTGAATCCCACCCTCAATAACAGGCATATCTTACTTAATATTATCCTTCTGAATCCCACCCACAATAACATGCATATCTTACTTAATATTATCCTTCTGAATCCCACCCTCAATAACATGCATATCTTACTTAATATTATCCTTCTGAATCCCATCCACAATAACATGCATATCTTACTTAATATTATCCTTCTGAATCCCACCCACAATAACATGCATATCTTACTTAATATTATCCTTCTGAATCCCACCCAAAATAACATGCATATCTTACTTAATATTATCCTTCTGAATCCCACCCACAATAACATGCATATCTTACTTAATATTATCCTTCTGAATCCCACCCTCAATAACATGCATATCTTACTTAATATTATCCTTCTGAATCCCACCTACAATAACATGCATATCTTACTTAATATTATCCTTCTGAATCCCACCCACAATAACATGCATGTCTTACTTAATATTATCCTTCTGAATCCCACCCTCAATAACATGCATATCTTACTTAATATTATCCTTCTGAATCCCACCCACAATAACATGCATATCTTACTTAATATTATCCTTCTGAATCCCACCCTCAATAACATGCATATCTTACTTAATATTATCCTTCTGAATCCCACCCACAATAACATGCATATCTTACTTAATATTATCCTTCTGAATCCACCCTCAATAACATGCATATCTTACTTAATATTATCCTTCTGAATCCCACCCTCAATAACATGCATATCTTACTTAATATTATCCTTCTGAATCCCACCCACAATAACATGCATATCTTACTTAATATTATCCTTCTGAATCCCACCCACAATAACATGCATATCTAACTTAATATTATCCTTTTGAATCCCACCCTCAATAACATGCATATCTTACTTAATATTATCCTTCTGAATCCCACCCACAATAACATGCATATCTTACTTAATATTATCCTTTTGAATCCCACCCTCAATAACATGCATATCTTACTTAATATTATCCTTCTGAATCCCACCCACAGTAACATGCATATCTTACTTAATATTATCCTTCTGAATCCCACCCACAATAACAGGCATATCTTACTTAATATTATCTTTCTGAATCCCACCTACAATAACATGCATATCTTACTTAATATTATCCTTCTGAATCCCACCCACAATAACATGCATATCTTACTTAATATTATCCTTCTGAATCCCACCCTCAATAACATGCATATCTTACTTAATATTATCCTTCTGAATCCCACCCTCAATAACATGCATATCTTACTTAATATTATCCTTCTGAATCCCACCCTCAATATCATGCATATCTTCCTTAATATTATCCTTCTGAATCCCACCCACAATAACATGCATATCTTACTTAATATTATCCTTCTGAATCCCACCTACAATAACATGCATATCTTACTTAATATTATCCTTCTGAATCCCACCCTCAATAACATGCATATCTTACTTAATATTATCCTTCTGAATCCCACCCTCAATAACATGCATATCTTACTTATTATTATCCTTCTGAATTATTATCCTTCTGACATGCATATCTTTATCTTACTTAATATTATCCTTCTGAATCCCACCCACAATAACAGGCATATCTTACTTAATATTATCCTTCTGAATCCCACCCACAATAACATGCATATCTTACTTAATATTATCCTTCTGAATCCACCCACAATAGCAGGCATATCTTGTATTATCCTTCTCCACACTCAATAACATGCATATCTTCTTCTGAATCCACCTACAATAACATGCATATCTTACTTAATATCATCCTTCTGAATCCCACCCACAATAACAGGCATATCTTACTTAATATTTATCCTTCTGAATCCCACCCTCAATAACATGCAAATCTTATCTGAATCCCACCCACAATAACATGCATATCTTACTTAATATTATCCTTTTGAATCCCACCCACAATAACATGCATATCTTACTTAATATTATCCTTCTGAATCCACCCTCAATAACATGCATATCTTACTTAATATTATCCTTCTGAATCCACCTACAATAACATGCATATCTTACTTAATATTATCCTTCTGAATCCACCCTCAATAACATGCATATCTTACTTAATATTATCCTTCTGAATCCACCCACAATAACATGCATATCTTATTTAATATTATCCTTCTGAATCCCGCACAATAACATGCATATCTTACTTAATATTATCCTTCTGAATCCCACCCTCAATAACATGCATATCTTACTTAATATTATCCTTCTGAATCCCACCCACAATAACATGCATATCTTACTTAATATTATCCTTCTGAATCCCACCTCAATAACATGCATATCTTACTTAATATTATCCTTCTGAATCCCACCCACAATAACATGCATATCTTACTTAATATTATCCTTCTGAATCCCACCCTCAATAACATGCATATCTTACTTAATATTATCCTTCTGAATCCCACCCACAATAACATGCATATCTTACTTAATATTATCCTTCTGAATCCCACCCTCAATAACATGCATGTCTTAATATTATCCTTCTGAATCCCACCCACAATAACATGCATATCTTACTTAATATTATCCTTCTGAATCCCACCCACAATAACATGCATATCTTACTTAATATTATCCTTCTGAATCCCACCCACAATAACAGGCATATCTTACTTAATATTATCCTTCTGAATCCCACCCACAATAACAGGCATATCTTACTTAATAGTATCCTTCTGAATCCCACCCACAATAACATGCATATCTTACTTAATATTATCCTTCTGAATCCCACACTCAATAACATGCATATCTTACTTAATATTATCCTTCTGAATCCCACCCTCAATAACATGCATATGTTACTTAATATTATCCTTCTGAATCCCACCCTCAGTAACATGCATATCTTACTTAATATTATCCTTCTGAATCCCACCCTCAATAACATGCATATCTTACTTAATATTATCCTTCTGAATCCCACCCTCAATAACATGCATATCTTACTTAATATTATCCTTCTGAATCCCACCCTCAATAACAGGCATATCTTACTTAATATTATCCTTCTGAATCCCACCCTCAATAACATGCATATCTTACTTAATATTATCCTTCTGAATCCACCCTCAATAACATGCATATCTTACTTAATATTATCCTTCTGAATCCCACTCACAATAACAAGCATATCTTACTTAATATTATCCTTCTGAATCCCACCCACAATAACATGCATATCTTACTTAATATTATCCTTCTGAATCCCACCTACAATAACATGCATATCTTACTTAATATTATCCTTCTGAATCCCACCCTCAATAACATGCATATCTTACTTAATATTATCCTTCTGAATCCCACCCTCAATATCATGCATATCTTACTTAATATTATCCTTCTGAATCCACCCACAATAACATGCATATCTTACTAATATTATCCTTCTGAATCTCACCCTCAATAACATGCATGTCTTCCTTAATATTATCCTTCTGAATCCCACCCTCAATAACATGCATATCTTACTTAATATTATCCTTCTGAATCCCACCTACAATAACATGCATATCTTACTTGATATTATCCTTCTGAATCCCACCCTCAATAACATGCATATCTTACTTAATATTATCCTTCTGAATCCCACCCTCAATAACATGCATATCTTACTTAATATTATCCTTCTGAATCCCACCCACAATAGCAGGCATATCTTACTTAATATTATCCTTCTGAATTCCACCCACAATAACAGGCATATCTTACTTAATATTATCCTTCTGAATCCCACCTACAATAACATGCATATCTTACTTAATATTATCCTTCTGAATCCACCCACAATAACATGATCTTACTTAATATTATCCTTCTGAATCCACCCACAATAACATGCATATCTTACTTAATATTATCCTTCTGAATCCACCCACAATAACATGCATATCTTACTTAATATTATCCTTCTGAATCCCACCCACAATAACATGCATGTCTTACTTAATATTATCCTTCTGAATCCCACCCTCAATAACATGCATATCTTACTTAATATTATCCTTCTGAATCCCACCCTCAATAACATGCATATCTTACTTAATATTATCCTTCTGAATCCCACCCACAATAACATGCATGTCTTACTTAATATTATCCTTCTGAATCCCACCTACAATAACATGCATATCTTACTTAATATTATCCTTCTGAATCCCACCCACAATAACAGGCATATCTTACTTAATATTTATCCTTCTGAATCACACCCTCAATAACATGCATATCTTACTTAATATTATCCTTCTGAATCCCACCCACAATAACATGCATATCTTACTTAATATTATCCTTCTGAATCCCACCCACAATAACATGCATATCTTACTTAATATTATCCTTCTGAATCCCACCCTCAATAACATGCATATCTTACTTAATATTATCCTTCTGAATCCCACCCTGAATAACATGCATATCTTACTTAATATTATCCTTCTGAATCCCACCCACAATAACAGGCATGTCTTACTTAATATTATCCTTCTGAATCCCACCTACAATAACATGCATATCTTACTTAATATTATCCTTTTGAATCCCACCCTCAATAACATGCATATCTTACTTAATATTATCCTTCTGAATCCCACCCACAATAACATGCATATGCTACTTAATATTATCCTTCTGAATCCCACCCTCAGTAACATGCATATCTTACTTAATATTATCCTTCTGAATCCCACCCTCAATAACATGCATATCTTACTTAATATTATCCTTCTGAATCCCACCCTCAATAACATGCATATCTTACTTAATATTATCCTTCTGAATCCCACCCTCAATAACAGGCATATCTTACTTAATATTATCCTTCTGAATCCCACCCTCAATAACATGCATATCTTACTTAATATTATCCTTCTGAATCCCACCCTCAATAACATGCATATCTTACTTAATATTATCCTTCTGAATCCCACTCACAATAACAGGCATATCTTACTTAATATTATCCTTCTGAATCCCACCCACAATAACATGCATATCTTACTTAATATTATCCTTCTGAATCCCACCTACAATAACATGCATATCTTACTTAATATTATCCTTCTGAATCCCACCCTCAATAACATGCATATCTTACTTAATATTATCCTTCTGAATCCCACCCTCAATATCATGCATATCTTACTTAATATTATCCTTCTGAATCCCACCCACAATAACATGCATATCTTACTAATATTATCCTTCTGAATCTCACCCTCAATAACATGCATGTCTTCCTTAATATTATCCTTCTGAATCCCACCCTCAATAACATGCATATCTTACTTAATATTATCCTTCTGAATCCCACCTACAATAACATGCATATCTTACTTAATATTATCCTTCTGAATCCCACCCTCAATAACATGCATATCTTACTTAATATTATCCTTCTGAATCCCACCCTCAATAACATGCATATCTTACTTAATATTATCCTTCTGAATCCCACCCACAATAGCAGGCATATCTTACTTAATATTATCCTTCTGAATTCCACCCACAATAACAGGCATATCTTACTTAATATTATCCTTCTGAATCCCACCTACAATAACATGCATATCTTACTTAATATTATCCTTCTGAATCCCACCCACAATAACATGCATATCTTACTTAATATTATCCTTCTGAATCCCACCCACAATAACAGGCATATCTTACTTAATATTATCCTTCTGAATCCCACCCTCAATAACACGCATATCTTACTTAATATTATCCTTCTGAATCCCACCCACAATAACATGCATGTCTTACTTAATATTATCCTTCTGAATCCCACCCTCAATAACATGCATATCTTACTTAATATTATCCTTCTGAATCCCACCCTCAATAACATGCATATCTTACTTAATATTATCCTTCTGAATCCCACCCACAATAACATGCATGTCTTACTTAATATTATCCTTCTGAATCCCACCTACAATAACATGCATATCTTACTTAATATTATCCTTCTGAATCCCACCCACAATAACAGGCATATCTTACTTAATATTTATCCTTCTGAATCACACCCTCAATAACATGCATATCTTACTTAATATTATCCTTCTGAATCCCACCCACAATAACATGCATATCTTACTTAATATTATCCTTCTGAATCCCACCCACAATAACATGCATATCTTACTTAATATTATCCTTCTGAATCCCACCCTCAATAACATGCATATCTTACTTAATATTATCCTTCTGAATCCCACCCTGAATAACATGCACATCTTTCTTAATATTATCCTTCTGAATCCCACCCACAATAACAGGCATGTCTTACTTAATATTATCCTTCTGAATCCCACCTACAATAACATGCATATCTTACTTAATATTATCCTTTTGAATCCCACCCTCAATAACATGCATATCTTACTTAATATTATCCTTCTGAATCCCACCCACAATAACATGCATATCTTACTTAATATTATCCTTCTGAATCCCACCCTCAATAACATGCATATCTTACTTAATATTATCCTTTTGAATCCCACCCTCAATAACATGCATATCTTACTTAGTATTATCCTTTTGAATCCCACCCACAATAACATGCATGTCTTACTTAATATTATCCTTCTGAATCCCACCCACAATAACATGCATGTCTTACTTAATATTATCCTTCTGAATGCCACCCACAATAACATGCATATCTTACTTAATATTATCCTTCTGAATCCCACCCACAGTAACATGCATATCTTACTTAATATTATCCTTCTGAATCCCACCCTCAATAACATGCATATCTTAATATTATCCTTCTGAATCCCACCCTCAATAACATGCATATCTTACTTAATATTATCCTTCTGAATCCCACCCTCAATAACATGCATATCTTACTTAATATTATCCTTCTGAATCCCACCCTCAATAACATGCATATCTTACTTAATATTATCCTTCTGAATCCCACCCACAATAACATGCATATCTTACTTAATATTATCCTTCTGAATCCCACCCTCAATAACATGCATATCTTACTTAATATTATCCTTCTGAATCCCATCCTCAATAACATGCATGTCTTAATATTATCCTTCTGAATCCCACCCACAATAACATGCATATCTTACTTAATATTATCCTTCTGAATCCCACCCACAATAACAGGCATATCTTACTAATATTATCCTTCTGAATCCCACCCACAATAACATGCATGTTTTACTTAATATTATCCTTCTGAATCCCACCTACAATAACATGCATATCTTTCTCCTAGATCGCGAATTCACATAAATCATCATTAACCGTACCAGACTATTTTGAAAACCAGTTACACACTTCTTGACCTACTAATTACAGATATTCTTCAGGTATCCTTAATTAAAATTCATTCTTCATTCTTAATTAATACTTTGCCCTTAACATATACTCTTGTTATTCCACTTCAGAGTTATTACCTAAAATTAATATGTTTTATCCAAAATCTGCTAAGACTATTGCGACTCTAAAACAAGACTTAGAAACAGCTGACTGCTCTCCCATTCTCTAATACCTACCACTTTTTCTGCTTCCTTTCTAAGTGAAAAAACTGCGCTGCCTCCTACAAAACATTTCCACTAGTCTCTAGATCTTACAAATCAAACCAAAAATTCTGGATTACAAAATACCATAATTTAATTAATTAATTCATTCATTTGTTTATTGACATTTGAGTATTTCAAAACTTTTCACAACTAGGGACATAACCTGGTGTAAGATGGATAACCAACTCAGCTTTAGAAAATAAAAAAAAAAAACTTCTTAACTCTCTATAACTCAACCAAAGAGCTGTTACATAATATAAAGTATCTTATTTAGAAAAATCAATAAATTTACAATTGGCAAAAAAACTAAATTCAGTAACTTAGTACAAACCATTACCATTAATCCCAAAAAGCCACACAAACTGGTAAAAACGAAAAAGCCAAGGGATAACGTCTCCAACAAGCGTACAATACAGCTGCAATTCACTCGCTGACGTTATTCTCCTGAACCATCGTTGCTTCAGTTTAATTCTCTATTGAATTTGGTCAGCGAGTGAATTGCAGCTGTATCGTATGCTTGTTGGAGACGTTATCCCTTGGCTTTTTCGTTTTTACAAACCATTACCATTGGCAGGTCCAGTCACCCAAGAAATACTGCAAGCATTACCAACACAACAAGATCAGGTGCTCTTACAGCCCCTGACGGCATTCAGGAATTACTTATGTCCTACCTATTTCCTGCATTTTTCTTTATCACTCTTCTGACTTTTTGCCATATCTCCTCTATTTCTCTTTCATAAAACAGAAGAAATAAATAAACTACTACATTCTGTGGCTAACAACAGCCCTCCTGGCACTGAGGGCTCCTGCCATGGATCCTCTGGCAGTACAAAGAGCACCTTGTCCTTCTACTCTGCTACATCTACAATATCTGCATGTGCAATAATGTCATGTCCCTGAGGCTTGTACAATAATGTCATGTCCTGAGTCATGTGCAACAATTTTGTGTCCCTGAGGCATGTGCAATAATGTCATGTCCCTAAGGGGTGTGCAGTAATGTTTTGTCCCTGAGGCATATGCAGTAATGTGATGTCGCTGAGGCATGTGCATTAATGTCATGTCCCTGATGTATGTGCAATAATGTCATGTCCCTGAGGTATGTGCAATAATATGATGTCCCTAAGGCATGTGCAGTAATGTCATGTCCCTCAGGCATGTGCAATAATGTCAGGTTCCTGAGTCATGCACAATAATGCCATCCCCCTGAGGTATGTGCAGTAATGTGATGTGCAATAATATCATTTCCCTCAGGCATGTGCAGTAATGTCATGTCCCTCAGGCATGTGCAATAATGTCAGGTTCCTGAGTCATGTACAATAATGCCATCCCCCTGAGGTATGTGCAGTAATGTGATGTGCAATAATATCATTTCCCTCAGGCATGTGCAGTAATGTCATGTTCCCGAGGCATGTGGAATAATGTCAGGTCCCTAAGGGGTATACAATAATGTGATGTCTCTGATGCATGTGCAGTAATGTGATGTCACTGAGGAATCTGCAATAATGTCATGTCCCTGAGGTATGTGCAATAATGTCATGTGCCTGAGTCATGTACTGTAATGTCATGTGCCTCAGGCATGTGCAATAATGTCAGGTCCCTGAGGCATGTGCAATAATGTCATGTCCCTGAGGCATGTGCAACAATGTCATGTTCCTGAGGCATGTGCAATAATGTCAGGTCACTGAGTCATATGCAATAATGTCATGTTCCTGAGGTATGTGCAATAATGTAATGTGCAATAATGTAATTTCCCTCAGGCATGTGCAGTAATGTGATGTCCCTGAGGCATGTGCAATAATGTCATGTCTTTCAAGCATTTGCAGTAATGTGATGTCCCTGAGTAATGTGCAGTAATTACATGTCCCTGAGGTACATGCAATATTATCATGTCCCTGAGGCATGTGCAATAATGTCATGTCCCTGCGGAATGCGCAGTAATGTCATGTCCCTGAGGTATGTGCAATAATGTCATGTCCCACAGGCATGTACAATAATGTCAGGTCCCTGAGTCAGGTTCAGTAATGTCATGTCCATGAAATATGTTCAATAATGTGATGTGCAATAATGTGATGTCCCTGAGGCATGTGCAGTAATGTCATGTCCCTGAGTCATGTGCAGTAATGTCATGTCCCTGAGGCATGTGCAATAATGTCAGGTCCCTGATGCAAGTGCAATAATGTCATGTCCCTGAGTCATGTGCAGTAATGTCATGTCCCTAAGGAATGTGAAATAATGTGATATCCCTGAGGCATGTGCAGTAATGTCATGCTCCTGAGGCATGTGCAATAATATCATGTCCCTGACTCGTGAAATAATGTGATATCCCTGAGGAATGTGTAATAATGTGATGTCCGTGAGTCATGTGCAGTAATGTCATGCCCCTGAGGCATGTGTAATAATGTCATGTCTCTGTGGTATGTGCAATAATATCATGTCCCTGATTCATATGCAGTAATGTCATGCCCCTCAGGCATGTGCAGTAATGTTATGTCCCTCAGGCATGTGCAATAATGTCATGTCCCTGAATCATGTGCAATAATGTAATGTATAATAATGTGATGTCCCTGAGGTACATGCAATATTATCATGTCCCTGAGGCATGTGCAATAATGTCATGTCCCTGCGGAATGCACAGTAATGTCATGTCCCTGAGGTACGTGCAATAATGTGATGTCCCTGAGGCATGTGCAATAATGTCATGTCCCACAGGCATGTACAATAATGTCAGGTCCCTGAGTCAGGTTCAGTAATGTCATGTCCCTGAAATATGTTCAATAATTTGATGTCCCTGAGGCATGTGCAGTAATGTCATGTCCCTGAGTCATGTGCAGTAATGTCATGTCCCTGAGGCATGTGCAATAATGTCAGGTCCCTGATGCAAGTGCAATAATGTCATGTCCCTGAGTCATGTGCAGTAATGTCATGTCCCTAAGGAATGTGAAATAATGTGATATCCCTGAGGCATGTGCAATAATGTCATGCTCCTGAGGCATGTGCAATAATATCATGTCCCTGAGTCATGTGAAATAATGTGATATCCCTGTGGCATGTGCAATAATGTGATGTCCGTGAGTCATGTGCAGTAATGTCATGTCTTTGAGGCAATTGCAATAATGTCATGTCCCTGAGTCATATGCAGTAATGTCATGTCCCTGAGGCATGTGAAATAATGTGATATCCCTGAGGCATGTGCAATAATGTCATGTCCCTCAGGCATGTGCAGTAATGTCAGGTCCCAGAGTCATGTGGACTAATGTCATGTCCCTGAGGCATGTGTAGTAATGTCTTGCCCCTCAGGAATGTGCAATAATGTCAGGTCCCTGAGGCAAGAGCAATAATGGGAAACAAAGTAATACAAACTAGCGAAAAACAAAAAGACAGCTTGGAAACACCAAAGCAAATTCTCTCCCAGTTTAATTCTCTTTCAGTTTAATTAAACTGAAAGAGAATTAAACTGGGAGAGAATTTGCTTTGGTGTTTCCAAGCTGTCTTTTTGTTTTTCGCAAGAGCAATAATGTCATGTCTCTCAGGCATGTGCAATAATGTCAGGTCCCTGAGTCATGTGGAATAATGTCATGTCCCTAAGACATGTGCAATAATGTGATGTACAAGAATGTCAGGTCCCTGAGGCAAGTGCAATAAGTTCATGTCCCTGAGCTATGTGCAATAATGTCATGTCCCTGAGATATGTGCAGAAATGTCATATCCCTGAGGCATGTACAATAATTTGATGCCCCTGAGGCATGTGCAATAATGTCATATCCCTGAGGTATGTGTAATAATGTCATGTCCCCGAGGCATGTGCAATAATGTCACGTCCCTGAGGCATGTGCAGTAATGTCATGTTCCTGAGGCATGTGCAGTAATGCCAGGTCCCTGAGGTATGTGTAATAATGTTATGTCCCTGAGACGTGCAGTAATGTCATGTCCCTGAGACGTGCAATAATGTCATGTCCCTCAGGCATGTGCAATAATGTCATGTCCCTCAGGCGTGTGCAAGAATGTCAAGTCCCTCTGGAATATGCAGTAATGTCATGTCCCTCAGGTATGTGCAATAACATCATGTCCCTCAGGAGTGTGCAAGAATGTCATGTCCCTCATGCATGTTCAATAATGTCCAGTCCCTGAGGTATGTGCAATAACATCATGTCCCTCAGGAGTGTGCAATAATGTCATGTCCCTCAGGTATGTTCAATAATGTCCAGTCTCTGAGGCATGTGCATTAATGTCATGTCCCTGAGTCATGTGCAGTACTGTGATGTCCCTGAGGCATGTGCAGTAAAATCATGTCCCTGAGGCCTGTGCAATAAAATCATGTCCCTGAGGCATGTGCAGTAATGTGATGTCCCTGAGGCATGTACAATAATGTCATATCCCTGAGGTATGTGCAATAATGTCATGTCCCTGAGACATGTACAATAATGTGATATCCCTGAGGCATGTGCAATAATGTGATGTCCCCGAGGCATGTGCAATAATGTCAGGTTCCTGAGTCATGTACAATAATGCCATCCCCCTGAGGTATGTGCAGTAATGTGATGTGCAATAATATCATTTCCCTCAGGCATGTGCAGTAATGTCATGTTCCCGAGGCATGTGGAATAATGTCAGGTCCCTAAGGGGTATACAATAATGTGATGTCTCTGATGTATGTGCATTAATGTGATGTCACTGAGGAATCTGCAATAATGTCATGTCCCTGAGGTATGTGCAATAATGTAATGTGCCTGAGTCATGTACTGTAATGTCATGTGCCTCAGGCATGTGCAATAATGTCAGGTCCCTGAGGCATGTGCAATAATGTCATGTCCCTGAGGCATGTGCAACAATGTCATGTTCCTGAGGCATGTGCAATAATGTCAGGTCACTGAGTCATATGCAATAATGTCATGTTCCTGAGGTATGTGCAATAATGTAATGTGCAATAATGTAATTTCCCTCAGGCATGTGCAGTAATGTGATGTCCCTGAGGCATGTGCAATAATGTCATGTCTTTCAAGCATTTGCAGTAATGTGATGTCCCTGAGTAATGTGCAGTAATTACATGTCCCTGAGGTACATGCAATATTGTCATGTCCCTGAGGCATGTACAATAATGTCATGTCCCTGCGGAATGCGCAGTAATGTCATGTCCCTGAGGTATGTGCAATAATGTCATGTCCCACAGGCATGTACAATAATGTCAGGTCCCTGAGTCAGGTTCAGTAATGTCATGTCCATGAAATATGTTCAATAATGTGATGTGCAATAATGTGATGTCCCTGAGGCATGTGCAGTAATGTCATGTCCCTGAGTCATGTGCAGTAATGTCATGTCCCTGAGGCATGTGCAATAATGTCAGGTCCCTGATGCAAGTGCAATAATGTCATGTCCCTGAGTCATGTGCAGTAATGTCATGTCCCTAAGGAATGTGAAATAATGTGATATCCCTGAGGCATGTGCAGTAATGTCATGCTCCTGAGGCATGTGCAATAATATCATGTCCCTGACTCGTGAAATAATGTGATATCCCTGAGGAATGTGTAATAATGTGATGTCCGTGAGTCATGTGCAGTAATGTCATGCCCCTGAGGCATGTGTAATAATGTCATGTCTCTGTGGTATGTGCAATAATATCATGTCCCTGATTCATATGCAGTAATGTCATGCCCCTCAGGCATGTGCAGTAATGTTATGTCCCTCAGGCATGTGCAATAATGTCATGTCCCTGAATCATGTGCAATAATGTAATGTATAATAATGTGATGTCCGTGAGTCATGTGCAGTAATGTCATGTCTTTGAGGCAATTGCAATAATGTCATGTCCCTGAGTCATATGCAGTAATGTCATGTCCCTGAGGCATGTGAAATAATGTGATATCCCTGAGGCATGTGCAATAATGTCATGTCCCTCAGGCATGTGCAGTAATGTCAGGTCCCAGAGTCATGTGGACTAATGTCATGTCCCTGAGGCATGTGTAGTAATGTCTTGCCCCTCAGGAATGTGCAATAATGTCAGGTCCCTGAGGCAAGAGCAATAATGGGAAACAAAGTAATACTAACTAGCGAAAAACAAAAAGACAGCTTGGAAACACCAAAGCAAATTCTCTCCCAGTTTAATTCTCTTTCAGTTTAATTAAACTGAAAGAGAATTAAACTGGGAGAGAATTTGCTTTGGTGTTTCCAAGCTGTCTTTTTGTTTTTCGCAAGAGCAATAATGTCATGTCTCTCAGGCATGTGCAATAATGTCAGGTCCCTGAGTCATGTGGAATAATGTCATGTCCCTAAGACATGTGCAATAATGTGATGTACAAGAATGTCAGGTCCCTGAGGCAAGTGCAATAATGTGATGTGCAATAAGTTCATGTCCCTGAGCTATGTGCAATAATGTCATGTCCCTGAGGTATGTGCAGAAATGTCATATCCCTGAGGCATGTACAATAATTTGATGCCCCTGAGGCATGTGCAATAATGTCATATCCCTGAGGTATGTGTAATAATGTCATGTCCCCGAGGCATGTGCAATAATGTCACGTCCCTGAGGCATGTGCAGTAATGTCATGTTCCTGAGGCATGTGCAGTAATGTCAGGTCCCTGATGTATGTGTAATAATGTTATGTCCCTGAGACATGTGCAGTAATGTCATGTCCCTGAGACGTGCAATAATGTCATGTCCCTCAGGCATGTGCAATAATGTCATGTCCCTCAGGCGTGTGCAAGAATGTCAAGTCCCTCTGGAATATGCAGTAATGTCATGTCCCTCAGGTATGTGCAATAACATCATGTCCCTCAGGAGTGTGCAAGAATGTCATGTCCCTCATGCATGTTCAATAATGTCCAGTCCCTGAGGTATGTGCAATAACATCATGTCCCTCAGGAGTGTGCAATAATGTCATGTCCCTCAGGCATGTTCAATAATGTCCAGTCTCTGAGGCATGTGCATTAATGTCATGTCCCTGAGTCATGTGCAGTACTGTGATGTCCCTGAGGCATGTGCAGTAAAATCATGTCCCTGAGGCCTGTGCAATAAAATCATGTCCCTGAGGCATGTGCAGTAATGTGATGTCCCTGAGGCATGTACAATAATGTCATATCCCTGAGGTATGTGCAATAATGTCATGTCCCTGAGACATGTACAATAATGTGATGTCCCTGAGGCATGTGCAATAATGTGATGTCCCCGAGGCATGTGCAATAATGTCATGTCCCTCAGGCATGTGCAATAATGTCATGTCCCTGAGACATGTACTAGTAAATGTAAAACTAGTAAATAGTAAAACTACAATCCACTCTGCTACAGGCCCCATGAAGGCTCAGTGTCTCTCCAACCTAACACCACTCTTAAGTATTCAACTCCGGTACCACCTTTAACATTCCTATAAGAAAAGTGCAGTCCGGGTCTGAACTGTCTGCAAACAGCTACAGTTAACCTTGAACCTAACACCACTCTTAAGTATTCAACTCCGGTACCACCTTTAACATTCCTATAAGAAAAGTGCAGTCCGGGTCTGAACTGTCTGCAAACAGCTACAGTTAACTTTGAACCTAGCACCACTCTTAAGTATTCAACTCCGGTACCACCTTTAACATTCCTATAAGAAAAGTGCAGTCCGGGTCTGAACTGTCTGCAAACAGCTACAGTTAACTTTGAACCTAACACCACTCTTAAGTATTCAACTCCGGTACCACCTTTAACATTCCTATAAGAAAAATGCAGTCCGGGTCTGAACTGTCTGCAAACAGCTACAGTTAACTTTGAACCTAACACCATTCTTAAGTATTCAACTCCGGTACCACCTTTAACATTCCTATAAGAAAAGTGCAGTCCGGGTCTGAACTGTCTGCAAACAGCTACAGTTAACTTTGAGTATGTGTCTAACTGTTTGACCCAATCTTCATTTTCCCCTGAAGAGCACTGTGCTTTGGCTGTAAGCAGCCCCCCCCCCCACCACCACCACCACACACACACATCTTCCACTTTCTCTTATTCCCTTCTGTTAGCAAATAGTATCAATAACTGATCAATACTGTGTGTTTGTTTATTTAAACAACACCACAGTAGCCTACTGATACAAGGTTATCCTGGTTTTCCACCTGAGAAATTAAGACAAGACTTACAGTTTCAGAGCAGTCCTTGGTCAATTGTGATTGTTCTTAACACATACTTGTCTTGCTTTGGCTCATTAGCAGCAGTACAAAGAACTGCCTGCTCACACCCTTGTTCTCCCTCCCTTCCCTGTTTATTACCTTAAGACAATCCCAGAGTTAATAAATATTACCTGTGGCAGGCACCATTTGTACAACTACAATCCACTCTGCTACAGGCCCCATGAAGGCTCAGTGTCTCTCCAGTAAGTGTTTTACAACTGTAAATGCCTATTTATGTTGAATTGTATTAGACATTTTACAACTGTATATGTTTATGTTGAATTTCAAGCCTGTACTCCAGTCTGCTTACTTACACTATCAGACTATTTACCCCACTCATAGGACCAAAAACTGGGACTGGGTTAGCCCGCTCGCTTCACCCTTGCTACGCTCGGCTCGCCTTCCCCTCCTGCCCCTTATCCCACCGCCCCACTGTGTCTACATTTATAGCCACTAGGCCACACCCTACTTCCTCTCCAACCTACACAACTTCCTCTCAATTTCCTCCCCACCACTTTACTGTTTAACCACTACTATTCCTCTGAAGCACATTGACCACCCATTGATGACATATAACATGTCTATAAATAATTATAAACTACTTCCTCTTATCTTACCACTCTTAATTCTGCCATACTTTCTTAATAGCTATGAAAATCTCACATTCGTAGGTTTCTCTTATCCAAAATGCCAAACCAAGACCCCCCCACCTCCACTGACATGAACTTGCCCACTACTACACTACCCCAAAATTATAAATTCCAACCACCTGCTTCTAAAACCACTCCAATCAACACCAAAATCCAAATATGAACTAAAACTACTATTCAAAGTTATTAGACTACTAGCATATCTAAGAAAAAACATAACCAAAGATGGGGACATCCATCCTAATTCAGGCCCAACCTTAACTCAAAATCCTACCAGCCCACCACTCTCCCACCGACTGGTCAACTCCCTCCTAATATGCCACTTAAACATTAGAAGCCTAAACAATAAGATACATAGCCTGCATGCTGTACTAGCCACATACCTCCCCAACATAATGTGTCTATCTGAAACATGGCTCGCCATCAACCAAAGACAATGAGATCCTGCCTCCTGATTACAATATACTTAGGGCAGATAGAGTAAAGAAAGAGGAGGTGGAATAGCCGTCTTATATAATAGCACACTTAACATCATAACTAACCCTATACAACCACCCCAGGTCTCTAACGCTGAAATACTAGCTCTAAAAATTCTACTAAATAATCATAAGGGCATTAACCTAATTGTCACCTATATTCCCCCTGGGAACAATGTAGAAACACTAGAGGTCATTCTACATTGGATAGCCAACAACTACCCTCAAGAAACCATTGTCCTGGGCGATGTTAATATTGACTGGAACCAATGCACAGCACAGTCCAACCCCATCCCTGTTAACCTACATGGATTCTCTCAGATAATATCATCTACCACACATACAGGTAACAATAACCAAAAAGAGAGTATACTAGACTGGATACTCACCAACAGTCATCCCCAGAACTATATGTCTGGAACTCTCCTAATGATCTTAGTGATCACCTACTCACATACATCATGAAAGACAAAATTAATTGTACAAGCTTACCTATTTATAGGTCTATCAGATCCAAGAAAAACTTTGACCCAACTAAATTTCAACTTGAACTCAAATCATGTAACTGGACAAAACTAAAGTTCCTTCCCCTTGATGAGGCAGTGTCATCATTTAACAATTCATTCCTTACTATACTTGACTCACATGCCCCTAAACACTCAATAAGAATTAAAACTCAACTAGCACCCTGGCTAACAACAGACACCAAAACCAAAATAACAACTAGAGACAAAGCGTGGGATAAATGGCACTACCAACCTACCTCTAGATCGTATCAAATTCCAACAACTTAGAAATGAGACTAAAAAAGCCATCATACTAGATAAGAAAAATTACTTCTACAATCTGAAACATAAACATCAGAATAACCCTCAAAAGTACTGGGCAGGCATAAATAAACTTCTCCAACCAGGCAAATCCACTACTCTGACCCCAGGAACATTATCTGACAAGAGCCAAGAAGATATAGCCAATTCATTCAATACTTTCTTCACAGAAACCATCCAGTCATTAGCTAACCAACTTTCTCCTCCCCACACTTCTATAAACACTATACCTGACTCACCACTCTCTTTTAACTTCCAGCCAGTGTCCAAATCCTTTATCAGATCCCTTTTGAAAAAAACTGAAGCCAACCACCCTTTCAGCCGATCTTCTGCCGGCTGAATACCTGCAAATTGCTGCAGATGTCGTAGTCTACCCTATCTCAATCCTAATTAACAGAACCATAACCAAGGCCTCAATCCCCTCAATTTGGAAAATATCCTATGTTATTCCACTCCACAAAGGAGGTTCATCCACAGAACTATCCAACTATAGACCTATAGCCATACTATCACCACTTGCCAAAATTATGGAAAAGTGCATGCACAACCAACTAATGCTCTATCTAACCCAAAATAAACTACTCACAGACTCTCAACATGGATTCAGACCCCATCATAGTACAACCACTGCCCTCCTCTCTTTTACTGAAAACATTAATCTTAACCGAATAATAAAAATTATCCTCCGCTCTTCCTGGACCTATCGAAGCCTTCGATATGGTAAACCATCAGTTACTTCTATATACTTTAAAACCATGTATCTAGATACTCCAGCCCTTGACTGGTTTCAAGCTTACCTCACTGGGAGACAACAAGCAGTAATGTGGCAAAACAAGCTCTCCTGCCTACTACCAAATACTATAGGAGTTCCTCAAGGTTCCATATTAGGACCTCTCCTCTTTTCAGTCTTCATAAACGACATCCAAACAGTCATCCTGAAGCCACCTGCATTCAATATGCAGATGACTCGACTATAATATGTTCCAATGCCTCTCTTGCAAATCTACTAACTACCACCCAACATAACTTCACCAAAGTCGAAAACTGGCTTGCCAACCATCTCCTGATCTTAAATCCAAACAAAACCAAGTTACTTCTCTTCTACCCAACCAATAGATCTCCGACTGAAAACTTCACTATAAAATCCAATAATGGGACCATTATCTCCCCAGACACCTATACAAAGCTATTAGGAGTAAACATTGACAATAAACTCAGATTTGATATACATATCAACCAAGCCATTAAGTCAGTCAACAAGAAACTTGGGACCCTATATAGAATTAAAGCCTTCCTTACCCCGAATGCCAGGGCAGCCACAGCCCGTTCACACCTTCTCTCTACCCTACTATATGCCTCTCCTGTCCTCACTCACCTTAACAAATCTGATCTGGCCAAGCTCTCATCCTGCTATAATCACATTGCCAGGTTCATTACAGGCCTACCCTACAGAACACACCACTGTACTAACCTGAAAAAGCTTGGATGGATAGAACTCCCACACCTTCTTCACCAGTCCCAACTCATAGAGGCCTTCAAAATCCTTAAACAACCTGAGAATACCCCAGCACTAAAAAAACTATTGACTCCCTACTCCAATCTAAGCTGCCTTCACTCAGCAAACAGACTCCTTGTCCAAACAACTAAATCTCTCAACCTAGGTGGTGGCCATTTGCCAACACCACTGGTAAAATATGGAACTCTCTCCCAAATAACATCACGCTTGCAACTTCTCTAAGTCAATTCAAAAATAGTCTAAAACTCCACTTCAAGTCACACTGGCTATGTCCTTGCTCAAACCCAGACTAGCTCTGTGCCATTAACTAAAACATAAACAACTAGCTAAGATGATAAGTACTTTGTATACTGTGATAAAGAAATATGTATCCTGTCTAACTCTATGTCATTATACTGCCTACCGTCCTTGCTAATATGTTATTGTTACATTTGTAGAAATCTCAGAAATAGTAATGGCAGTCTTGTACTTGTATGTAAATAGCCTATGTTTTTGTTAAGTTCTTTCAGCTCATTTACTGTACCTAATTATCAATGTAACTCTGTTGGAGCTTTTCTCCCCGGGCCTCCGCTGAAAAAGGACATGTATCCAGTCGGACCATCCCGGTTAACAAATGTAAAATAAAATAAATAAATAATAAATAATGTCATGTCCCTGAGGCATGTCGAATAATGTCATGTCCTTGAGGCATGTGCAGTAATGTCAGGTCCCTGAGTCATGCGGACTAATGTCATGTCCCTGAGGTATGTGCAGTACTGTCATGTCCCTGAAACTTGTACAATAATGTCATGTCCCCGAGTCATGTGAAATAATGTCATGTCCCTCCCTGAGGCATATGCAATAATGTTATGTCCCTGAGACATGTGCAATAATTTCATGTCCCTGAGGCATGGGCAATAATGTCATGCCCCTCAGGAATATGCAGTAATGTCATGTCCCTCAGGCATGTGCAATAACGTCATGTCCCTCAGGAATGTGCAGTAATGTCATGTCTCTCAGGCATGCGTAATAATGTCAGGTCCTGGAGGCATGTGCAGTAATGTCATGTCCCTGAGGTATGTGTTGTAATGTCATGTCTCTGGGGTATGTGCAATAATGTCATGTCCCTGGGTCATGTGCAGTAATGTGATGTCCCTGAGGCATGTGCAGTAATGTCATGTCCCTGAGGCATGTGCAGTAATGTCATGTCCCTGAGGTATGTGCAGTATGTCATGTCCCTGAGTCATGTGCAGTAATGTGATGTCCCTAGGCATGTGCAGTAATGTCATATCCCTGAGGTATGTGCAATAATGTCATGTCCCTGAGGTATATGCAGTAATGTGATGTCCCTGAGACATGTGCAGTAATGTCATGTCCCTGAGGCCTGTGCAATAATGTCATGTCCCTGAGTCATGTGCTGTAATGTGATGTCCCTAGGCATTTGCAGTAATGTCATATCCCTGAGGTATGTGCAATAATGTCATGTCCCTGAGGCATGTACAATAATGTGATGTCATTGAGGTATGTGCAATAATGTCATGTCCCTGAGTCATGTGCAGTAATGTGATGTCCCTGAGGCATGTGCAGTAATGTGATGTCCCTGAGACGTGCAATAATGTCATGTCAATCAGGAATGTGCAATAATGTCATATCCTTGAGTCATGTGCAGTAATGTGATGTTCCTGAAGCATGTGCAGTAATGTCATATCCCTGAGGCATGTGCAATAATTTCATGTCTCTGAGGCATGTACAATAATGTGATGTCCCTGAGGTATGCGCAATAATGTCATGTCCCTGAGGTATGAGCAATAATGTCATATCCCTAAGGGGTTTACTATCAAAAGGATGAAAATCACATCCACGAATGGTGATTTCCGCAACAAATAACGTTGACTCATGAATATGAAGTAGGTTGTATGATCAACAAATTCTGTCGACCTTAAGGTGGAAATCTCCCATTGAAATACATGTTGAAACTCCCTGCCCATCCTTTTAAATTGACATACAAATGAACATTGACATTCTGACAGTCACTCCTACCATGGTCAAGGAGGTGGCTGTCGAGCATGTTACTGTCAACATTTGATGGTAAACCTCCCTAAGGCATGTCCAGTAATGTGATGTCCCTGAGGCATGTGCAATAATGTCATATCCCTGAGGTATGTGCAATAATGTAATGTCCCTGAGGCATGTACAATAATGTGATGTCCCTGAGGCATGTGCAATAATGTGATGTCCCTGAGGCATGTGCAGTAATGTCATGCCCCTGAGGCATGTGCAGTAATGTCATGTTCCTGAGGCATGTGCAATAATGTCAGGTCCCTAAGGGGTGTGCAGTAATGTTTTGTCCCTGAGGCACATGCAGTAATGTGATGTCACTGAGGCATGTGCAATAATGTCATGTCCCTGATGTATGTGCAATAATGTCATGTCCCTGAGGTATGTGCAATAATATGATGTCCCTAAGGCATGTGCAGTAATGTCATGTCCCTCAGGCATGTGCAATAATGTCAGGTTCCTGAGTCATGTACAATAATGCCATCCCCTGAGGTATGTGCAGTAATGTGATGTGCAATAATGTCATGTCCCTCAGGCATGTGCAGTAATGTCATGTTCCCGAGGCATGTGGAATAATGTCAGGTCCCTAAGGGGTATACAATAATGTGATGTCTCTGATGCATGTGCAGTAATGTGATGTCACTGAGGAATCTGCAATAATGTCATGTCCCTGAGGTATGTGCAATAATGTCATGTGCCTGATTCATGTACTGTAATGTCATGTCCCTCAGGCATGTGCAATAATGTCAGGTCCCTGAGGCATGTGCAATAATATCATGTCCCTGAGGCATGTGCAACAATGTCATGTTCCTGAGGCATGTGCAATAATGTCAGGTCCCTGAGTCATATGCAATAATGTCATGTTCCTGAGGTATGTGCAATAATGTAATGTGCAATAATGTAATTTCCCTCAGGCATGTTCAGTAATGTGATGTCCCTGAGGCATGTGCAATAATGTCATGTCTTTCAAGCATTTGCAGTAATGTGATGTCCCTGAGTAATGTGCAGTAATTACATGTCCCTGAGGTACATGCAATATTGTCATGTCCCTGAGGCATGTGCAATAATGTCATGTCCCTGCAGAATGCGCAGTAATGTCATGTCCCTGAGGTATGTGCAATAATGTGATGTCCCTGAGGCATGTGCAATAATGTCATGTCCCACAGGCATGTACAATAATGTCAGGTCCCTGAGTCAGGTTCAGTAATGTCATGTCCATGAAATATGTTCAATAATGTGATGTGCAATAATGTAATTTCCCTCAGGCATGTTCAGTAATGTGATGTCCCTGAGGCATGTGCAATAATGTCATGTCTTTCAAGCATTTGCAGTAATGTGATGTCCCTGAGTAATGTGCAGTAATGACATGTCCCTGAGGTACATGCAATATTGTCATGTCCCTGAGGCATGTGCAATAATGTCATGTCCCTGCAGAATGCGCAGTAATGTCATGTCCCTGAGGTATGTGCAATAATGTGATGTCCCTGAGGCATGTGCAATAATGTCATGTCCCACAGGCATGTACAATAATGTCAGGTCCCTGAGTCAGGTTCAGTAATGTCATGTCCATGAAATATGTTCAATAATGTGATGTGCAATAATGTGATGTCCCTGAGGCATGTGCAGTAATGTCATGTCCCTGAGTCATGTGCAGTAATGTCATGTCCCTGAGGCATGTGCAATAATGTCATGTCCCTGACGCAAGTGCAATAATGTCATGTCCCTGAGTCATGTGCAGTAATGTCATGTCCCTAAGGAATGTGAAATAATGTGATATCCCTGAGGCATGTGCAGTAATGTCATGCTCCTGAGGCATGTGCAATAATATCATGTCCCTGACTCGTGAAATAATGTGATATCCCTGAGGAATGTCTAATAATGTGATGTCCATGAGTCATGTGCAGTAATGTCATGCCCCTGAGGCATGTGTAATAATGTCATGTCTCTGTGGTATGTGCAATAATATCATGTCCCTGATTCATATGCAGTAATGTCATGCCCCTCAGGCATGTGCAGTAATGTTATGTCCCTCAGGCATGTGCAATAATGTCATGTCCCTGAATCACATGCAATAATGTAATGCATAATAATGTGATGTCCCTGAGGTACATGCAATATTGTCATGTCCCTGAGGCATGTGCAATAATGTCATGTCCCTGCGGAATGCACAGTAATGTCATGTCCCTGAGGTATGTGCAATAATGTGATGTCCCTGAGGCATGTGCAATAATGTCATGTCCCACAGGCATGTACAATAATGTCAGGTCCCTGAGTCAGGTTCAGTAATGTCATGTCCCTGAAATATGTTCAATAATGTGATGTCCCTGAGGCATGTGCAGTAATGTCATGTCCCTGAGTCATGTGCAGTAATGCCATGTCCCTGAGGCATGTGCAATAATGTCAGGTCCCTGACACAAGTGCAATAATGTCATGTCCCTGAGTCATGTGCAGTAATGTCATGTCCCTAAGGAATGTGAAATAATGTGATATCCCTGAGGCATGTGCAATAATGTCATGCTCCTGAGGCATGTGCAATAATATCATGTCCCTGAGTCATGTGAAATAATGTGATATCCCTGAGGCATGTGCAATAATGTGATGTCCGTGAGTCATGTGCAGTAATGTCATGTCTTTGAGGCAATTGCAATAATGTCATGTCCCTGAGTCATATGCAGTAATGTCATGTCCCTGAGGCATGTGAAATAATGTGATATCCCTGAGGCATGTGCAATAATGTCATGTCCCTCAGGCATGTGCAGTAATGTCAGGTCCCTGAGTCATGTGGACTAATGTCATGTCCCTGAGGCATGTGTAGTAATGTCTTGCCCCTCAGGAATGTGCAATAATGTCAGGTCCCTGAGGCAAGAGCAATAATGGGAAACAAAGTAATATAACTAGCGAAAAAAAGACAGCTTGGAAACACCAAAGCAAATTCTCTCCCAGTTTAATTCTCTTTCAGTTTAATTAAACTGAAAGAGAATTAAACTGGGAGAGAATTTGCTTTGGTGTTTCCAAGCTGTCTTTTTGTTTTTCACAAGAGCAATAATGTCATGTCTCTCAGGCATGTGCAATAATGTCAGGTCCCTGAGTCATGTGGAATAATGTCATGTCCCTAAGACATGTGCAATAATGTGATGTACAAGAATGTCAGGTCCCTGAGGCAAGTGCAATAATGTGATGTGCAATAAGTTCATGTCCCTGAGCTATGTGCAACAATGTCATGTCCCTGAGGTATGTGCAGAAATGTCATATCCCTGAGGCATGTACAATAATTTGATGCCCCTGAGGCATGTGCAATAATGTCATATCCCTGAGGTATGTGTAATAATGTCATGTCCCCGAGGCATGTGCAATAATGTCATGTCCCTGAGGCATATGCAGTAATGTCATGTTCCTGAGGCATGTGCAGTAATGTCAGGTCCCTGAGGTATGTGTAATAATGTTATGTCCCTGAGACATGTGCAGTAATGTCATGTCCCTGAGACATGTGCAATAATGTCATGTCCCTCAGGCATGTGCAATAATGTCATGTCCCTCAAGTGTGTGCAAAAATATCAAGTCCCTCTGGAATATGCAGTAATGTCATGTCCTTCAGGTATGTGCAATAACATCATGTCCCTCAGGAGTGTGCAATAATGTCATGTCCCTCATGCATGTTCAATAATGTCCAGTCACTGAGGTATGTGCAATAACATCATGTCCCTCAGGAGTGTGCAATAATGTCATGTCCCTCAGGCATGTTCAATAATGTCCAGTCTCTGAGGCATGTGCAGTAATGTCATGTCCCTGAGTCATGTGCAGTACTGTGATGTCCCTGAGGCATGTGCAGTAAAATCATGTCCCTGAGGCCTGTGCAATAAAATCATGTCCCTGAGGTATGTGCAGTAATGTGATGTCCCTGAGGCATGTACAATAATGTCATATCCCTGAGGTATGTGCAATAATGTCATGTCCCTGAGACATGTACAATAATGTGATGTCCCTGAGGCATGTGCAATAATGTGATGTCCCCGAGGCATGTGCAATAATGTCATGTCCCTCAGGCATGTGCAATAATGTCATGTTCCTGAGGCATGTCGAATAATGTCATGTCCTTGAGGCATGTGCAGTAATGTCAGGTCCCTGAGTCATGCGGACTAATGTCATGTCCCTGAGGCATGTGCAGTACTGTCATGTCCCTGAAACTTGTACAATAATGTCATGTCCCTGAGTCATGTGAAATAATGTCATGTCCCTCCCTGAGGCATATGCAATAATGTTATGTCCCTGAGACATGTGCAATAATTTCATGCCCTGAGGCATGGGCAATAATGTCATGCCCCTCAGGAATATGCAGTAATGTCATGTCCCTCAGGCATGCGCAATAACGTCATGTCCCTCAGGAATGTGCAGTAATGTCATGTCTCTCAGGCATGTGCAATAATGTCAGGTCCTGGAGGCATGTGCAGTAATGTCATGTCCCTGAGGTATGTGTTGTAATGTCATGTCTCTGGGGTATGTGCAATAATGTCATGTCCCTTGGGTCATGTGCAGTAATGTGATGTCCCTGAGGCATGTGCAGTAATGTGATGTCCCTGAGACATGTGCAGTAATGTCATGTCCCTGAAGTATGTGCAGTATGTCATGTCCCTGAGTCATGTGCAGTAATGTGATGTCCCTAGGCATGTGCAGTAATGTCATATCCCTGAGGTATGTGCAATAATGTCATATCCCTGAGGTATGTGCAGTAATGTGATGTCCCTGAGACATGTGCAGTAATGTCATGCCCCTGAGGCCTGTGCAATAATGTCATGTCCCTGAGTCATGTGCATTAATGTGATGTCCCTAGGCATTTGCAGTAATGTCATATCCCTGAGGTATGTGAAATAATGTCATGTCCCTGAGGCATGTACAATGATGTGATGTCATTGAGGTATGTGCAATAATGTCTTGTCCCTGAGTCATGTGCAGTAATGTGATGTCCCTGAGGCATGTGCAGTAATGTGATGTCCCTGAGACATGTGCAATAATGTCATGTCAATCAGGAATGTGCAATAATGTCATATCCTTGAGTCATGTGCAGTAATGTGATGTTCCTGAAGCATGTGCAGTAATGTCATATCCCTGAGGCATGTGCAATAATTTCATGTCCCTGAGGCATGTACAATAATGTGATGTCCCTGAGGTATGTGCAATAATGTCATGTCCCTGAGGTATGTGCAATAATGTCATATCCCTAAGGGGTTTACTATCAAAAGGATGAAAATCACGTCCACGAATGGTGATTTCCGCAACAAATAATGTTGACTCATGAATATGAAGTAGGTTGTATGATCGACAAATTCTGTCGACCTTAAGGTGGAAATCTCCCATTGAAATACATGTTGAAACTCCCTGCCCATCCTTTTAAATGGACATACAAATGAACATTGACATTCTGACAGTCACTCCTACCATTGTCAAGGAGGTGGCTGTCGAGCATGTTACTGTCATCATTTGATGGTAAACCTCCCTAAGGCATGTCCAATAATGTGATGTCCCTGAGGCATGTGCAATAACGTCATATCCCTGAGGTATGTGCAATAATGTAATGTCCCTGAGGCATGTACAACAATGTGATGTCCCCGAGGCATGTGCAATAATGTGATGTCCCTGAGGCATGTGCAGTAATGTCATATCCCTGAGGCATGTGCAGTAATGTCATGTTCCTGAGGCATGTGCAATAATGTCAGGTCCCTAAGGTATGTGCAATAATGTTATGTCCCTGAGGCATGTGCTGTAATGTCATGTCCCTGTGGCACGTGCAATAATGTCATGTCCCTCAGGAATATGCAGTAATGTCATGTCCCTCAGGCATGTGCAATAATGTCATGTCCCTCAGGAATGTGCAGTAATGTCATGTCCCTCAGGCATGTGCAATAATGGCAGGTCCCTGAGGCATGTGCAGTAATGTCATGTCCCTGAGGCATATGCTATAATGTCATGTCCCTGAGGTATGTGCAATAGTGTCATGTCTCTGAGTCATGTGCAGTAATGTCATGTCCCTGAGGCATGTGCAATAATGTCATGTCCCTGAAGCATATACAATAATGTGATGTCCCTGATGCATGTGCAGTAATGTGATGTCCCTAGGCATGTGCAGTAATGTCATATCCCTGAGGTATGTGCAATAATGTTATGTCCCTGAGGCATGTACAATAATGTGATGTCATTGAGGTATGTGCAATAATGTCATGTCCCTGAGTCATGTGCAGTAATGTCATGTCCCTGAGGCATGTGCAGTAATGTGATGTCCCTGAGGCATGTGCAATAATGTCATGTCCATCAGGCATGTGAAATAATGTCATATCCTTGAGTCATGTGCAGTAATGTGATGTCCCTGAAGCATGTGCAGTAATGTCATGTCCCTGAGGTATGTGCAGTAATGTCATAGCCCTAAGGGGTTTACTATCAAAAGGATGAAAATCATGTTCCACGAATGGTGTTTTCCGCAACAAATAACGTTGACTCATGAATATGAAGTAGGTTGTATGATCAACAAATTCTGTCGACCTTAAGGTGGAAATCTCCCTTTGAAATACATGCTGAAACTCCCTGCCCATCCTTTTAAATGGACATACAAATGAACATTGACATTCTGACAGTCACTCCTACCATGGTCAAGGAGGTGGCTGTCGAGCATGTTACTGTCATCATTTGATGGTAACCCCCCCTAAGGCATGTCCAATAATGTGATGTCCCTGAGACATATGCAATAATTTCATATCCCTGAGGTATGTGCAATAATGTAATGTCCCTGAGGCATGTACAATAATGTGATGTCCCTGAGGCATGTGCAATAATGTGATGTCCCTGAGGCATGTGCAATAATGTCATGTCCCTGAGGCATGTGCAGTAATGTCATGTCCCTGAGGCATGTGCAATAATGTCATGTCCCTCAGGCATGTGCAATAATGTGATGTCTCTCAGGAATATGCAGTAATGTCATGTCCCTCAGGCATGTGGAATAATGTCATGTCCTTCAGGAATGTGCAGTAATGTCATGTCCCTGAGGCATGTGCAATAATGTCATGTCCCTGAGGCATGTGCAATAATGTCATGTCCCTGAAGCATATACAATAATGTGATGTCCCTGATGCATGTGCAGTAATGTGATGTCCCGTAGGCATGTGCAGAGTCAGGTCCCTGAGTCATGTGCAATAATGTTATGTCCCTGAGGCATGTACAATAATGTGATGTCCCTGAGGTGTGTGCAATAATGTCATGTCCCTCAGGCATGTGCAATAATGTCATGTCCCTCACGCATGTGCGGTAATGTCATGTCCCTCAGGAATATGCAGTAATGTCATGTCCCTCAGGCATGTGCAATAATGTTATGTCCCTCAGGAATATGCAGTAATGCCATGTCCCTCAGGCATGTGCAATAATGTCATGTCCCTCAGGAATGTGCAGTCATGTCATGTCCCTCAGGAATGTGCAGTCATGTCATGTCCCTCAGGCATGTGCAATAATGTCATGCCTCTGAGGCATCTGCAGTAATGTCATGTCCTTCAGGCATGTGCAATAATGTCATGTCCCTCAGGAATATGCAGTAATGTCATGTCCCTCAGGCATGTGAAATAATGTCATGCCCCTCAGTCATGTGCAGTAATGTGATGTCCTTGAGGCACATGCAGAAATGTCATGTCCCTCAGGCATGTGCAATAATGTCAGGTTCCTGAGGCATGTTCAGTACTGTGATGTCCCTGAGCTGTGTGCAGTAATGCCATGTCCCTCAGGCATGTGCAATAATATCAGGTCCCTGAGCCATGTGCAATAATGTCATGTCCCTGAGGCATGTGTAATAATGTGATGTCCCTGAGTCATGTGCAATAATGTCATGTCCCTGAGGCATGTGAAATAATGTGATGTGCAATAATGTCATGTCCCTCAGACATGTGCAGTAATGTGATATCCCTGAGGCATGTGCAATAATGTGATGTCCCTGAGGTGTGTGCAGTAATGTGATGTCCCTGAGGCATGTGCAGTAATATCATGTCCCTGAGACATGTGCAATAATGTCATGTCCTCGAGGTGTGTGCAGTAATGTGATGTCCCTGAGGCATGTGCAATAATGTGATGTCCTGAGTCATGTGCAGTAATGTCATGTCCCTGCACCATGTGCAGTAATGTCATGTCCCTGAGGCATGTGCAGTAATGTGATATCCCTGAGGCATGTGCAGTAATGTCATGTCCCTGAGGCATGTGCAGTAATGTCATGTCCCTGAGGTGTGTGCAGTAATGTGATGTCCCTGAGGCATGTACAGTAATATCATGTCCCTGAGGCATGTGCAATAATGTGATGTCCCCAAGGTGTGTGCAGTAATGTGATGTCCCTGAGGCATGTGCAATAATGTGATGTCCCTAAGTCATGTGCAGTAATGTGATGTCCCTGAGTCATGTGCAGTAATGTCATGTCCCTGAGGCATGTGCAGTAATGTCATGTCCCTGAGGCATGTGCAGTAATGTCATGTCCCTGAGGCATGTGCAGTAATGTGATGTCCCTGAAGCATGTGCAGTAATGTGATGTGCAATAATGTCATGTCCCTGAGCTGGAACAAGCTAGAGTCTCAAATACCCTTTTCAGCACAGGACTTCAGGCCCATTTCTATATTTCCTGTTCTGTGAAAATTCTTTGAAAATTGTGTTTATATTTAGTTGTCTACCTTCTTGCAAAAATACTCCATGATCTGTAGGAATCTTTGCTTTTGGTCAGGCCATAGTACTATGTCTGCATTATGTACCCTAATGCATGCTATACTAACAAACAGGGAGAAAGGAAGCCTAACAGGTATATTCATTATTAATAAGACTAAGGCATTTGATCTTGCAGACCCCATACCCTTTTCCTCGATTCCCTTGCTGTCACTGGCACTAGAACTAAAGTACTTGGCTTGTTTAACAATTTCTTAGCACAAAGAACCTTGAAAGTTAAAGTTGGCTGATCCACTTCCTTTACTGCTAACCTACACAATAGAGTACCCCGGGGGTCTGTTCTCTTCCCCTTCTCTTGTCTGTCCTCATAAACAAGCTTCCTTCTGATCTCCCCCACATCTCTGTCATACTGTATACTGACAATGCTGTATCATATATATCTAGCATGTGTCAAACCAGGACATGGAAATTATCTGAATCTTCTCAACAGCTAGCTTAACATGATGAGTGTCCCATTTAATTAAAAGAAAAAAAAGCTGCCCAATCCTACATAATAACCACTCCCCTTTTGGACTAACAAATCATCTTCACTACCCCAAGGTAGCTTGATGCTCTATTAAAATTTCAATACTAAATCTGCACAATTAAAAACAAAAATCTCCAAAACTCTTTTTTTTGGTCAAGAAAAATCTCCTATTTCTTCTCCAAGCAAGAATTGCCATTGGTGCATGAATTTTACAAGCACAATTAAAATACTGCCTTCCTTCAACTTCTTCTGCTTCCAAAAAGAACACGATTACCAAGCAAACCAAATTTTCTGATTCATTGGCCTTTCCCCTAAATGGAAATGCCATTGTCTCACACCCTTACATAAGTAAAATGGCTACATATTAAACAATGATCACATTTACTTTTCAGGACTCTTTTATTCAAGCTCCTTAGCCTGTACTCCTTCTTTGCCTTAGCTGGTCATCTTATAACCAACTCTTTCAACTATATCTAGTCAGTCATCTTACAATCAGATCTTCTAACTATAACCTTCAATCTGTTACTACAACAGGGCTCTCCTTTTATCTTCTCATAATAACATACACTGCACCGATCATTTCCTTTTAATTATAGGACCAACATTTTGGAAATAAGACATTCAGTCTTTGTCCTACTTTCATTGCCAGCTAAAAATGATCCATTTGTCCTCAACTAAATGCAGTTGTTTCCATATGACTGGCATAATCTAGCTTCATCCCAACCCTTAATCCCACAGCTATCTAAATTTTCCTCTTAGTTTCTACCATCTAACATTTACCCACTGCCCCTTTGCCATTTTTATATATATATTTTTAATTTTCTTTTCACTTATTCTGCTTCACTCCCACCTGTCTACCTTTCCTCTCACTGTAAACTGTAATTATTGTACATACTGTAAACCAAATTTATTATACATACTGCATTTCATTAACCAATACCAGTAGCTACTTATGTTGTATTTTCCATCTGGAGAGTTCCATCATAAATTTATGTGCATTATTTAATTCAGATGGTATCTTTGTTAAAATTCTCTGTACTTGTACCCCAGGCAGCCTGACCTCCTACATATCCAGAAAATGAACAGCACCAGAATTACCCATTCTAAAGACTTAAACCTTGCCTGTGATATAAATAGGACCTGCTGGAGAGAAAGGTATGTATCCTGGAGATTACCCTGTCTATGGAACAGGCTCTCCATCCACGTGAAGCAGAGTTCCTCCCTAACCCAATTAAAGTGCAACTTGGACAATTGGATGGGAAACCGGAAATTCATCCCTGGTTTGGCACCTATGTCTAATGGACACAGGTAGCCTGTAAATGATTCATCTCCCAGGCCCATTCTTACACTTATCAGGGTATTAGAACTTGTCAGAGATTTGGGATGTATGGCTAGGCTTAAAAAGGCCCTTGTGGTCGTTAGGCTAGTAAATACATATGAACCTTTAAAATGGTCAATGTGCTCTACTCAGGTTTACAAATTTAAATAACTGAATACTCTGCATAAAATATCAGCCTTTTCAGAGTCTCTTGGGCCTTTCCTTACAGAAGCTGAGGGCTCCCAATGTAGACTGGCATCCCAAGGAAAAACTGTGCATCAAAGGAGTAGAACATAAAGGTCCAGGGACAGTTGGTCCCACAGGAATGCAGGTCCGATGACATAGAGGCTGGTCATGTAGATAGCAGACTATGAGAGAGACAGAACTCTCCACATCTGTAGTTTAAGAGTAGCTTGTTCCAGCACAGATGTCAGAAATAGTACCCAATATGTGTTTGTAGTACAATTTTGATTAACTCAGTATCTGAAGTGTGTGTCTGCATTCAGCCATTTTAAGATATGAGACAGAAGAGGCTGGCAACAGGTGTCTGGAGTTATCACTCTACTGATGTTGTGCATAAGTACTCAATTTATTGTTGATATCACTCTTGTCTGATGTTGTACACAGGTATTTAAATTATGTTAATGTCACTCTATGCTGGTGTTATGCACAGGCACTTGACATCACTCTCTGCTGGTGTTATGCACAGGCACTTGACATCACTCTCTACCGGTGTTGTGCAGAAATACTTGAAACATTGTTGACAACACTTTCTGCTAGTGTTGCCGACTGTTACTGTGTTACTGTGTTCTCTACTTATGTAACTCAATATTGTTTGATTCTGTTGTTGTTTTGTTGATATTATATTTGACTGTTTTTTTCTGGCTTGAAGTGTGACATTTTAACTTGTAATAACTTGATTTTACACTTTACTATATTTTTATGTTAATTTTCATATAAATGTTTTGTAATAGTGTAAGTAGCAATATTTGAGTATAAATATTGTAAGCTTTATTTGGGAGGTTTTATTCCCAGGTCCCAGCTGAAAACAGGCCTGGTTTTTAGCCCAGTTGGACATTTCCCAGTTACCAAATGTAAATAAGTAAATAAAATTGTGCACAGGTACTTGAGATCATGCTGTACTGGTGCTGTGCACAGGTACTTGAGATTATACTCTACTGATGTTGTGCACAGGTACATGAGATCATGCTCTACTGGTGCTGTGCACAGGTACCTGAGATCACACTCTACTGATGTTGTGCACAGGTACATGAGATCATGCTCTACTGGTGTTGTGCACAGCTACCTGAGATCACGCTCTACTGGTGTTGTGCACAGCTACCTGAGATCACGATCTACTGGTGTTGTGCACAGGTACCTGAGATCTCTCTCTATTGGTGTTGTGTACAGGTACTTGAGATTACGCTCTACTGGTGTTGAGCAGAGGTACTTGAGATCACGCTCTACTGGTGTTGTGCACCGGTACTTGAGATCACGCTCTACTGGTGTTGTGCACCGATACTTGAGATCACGCTCTACTGGTGTTGTGCACTGGTACTTGAGATCACGCTCTACTGGTGTTGTGCACAGGTACTTGACTTATTGTTGACATCAATATCTGCTGATGTCGTGTACATGTACTTGACTTATTGTTGATGCCACTGTCTGCTGGTGTTGTGCACAGGTACTTGACTTATTGTTGATGTCCCTCTGTTGGTCTTGTGCACGGGTACTTGACTTATTGTTGATGTCACTCTCTGCTGGTGTTGTGCACAGGTACTTGACTTATTGTTGATGTCCCTCTGTTGGTCTTGTGCTTGACTTATTGTTGATGTCACTGCTGGTGTTGTGCACAGGTACTTGACTTATTGTTGATGTCCCTGTGTTGGTCTTGTGACTTATTGTTGATGTCACTCTCTGCTGGTGTTGTGCACAGGTACTTGACTTATTGTTGATGTCCCTCTGTTGGTCTTGTGCACGGGTACTTGACTTATTGTTGATGTTACTGTCTGCTGGTGTTGTGCACAGGTACTTGACTTATTGTTGATGTCCCTCTGTTGGTCTTGTGCACGGGTACTTCACTTATTGTTGATGCTACTGTCTGCTGGTGTTGTGCACAGGTACTTGACTTATTGTTGATGTCCCTTTGTTGGACTTGTGCACGAATACTTGACTTATTGTTGATGTCACTCTGTGCTGGTGTTATGTAGCTGAAAGTCTAGTGGTGCCAGGTGCAAACCATCTGTGGCAAGGCAGCGAGGTTTGTTGACCATGTCTTTCTAGGCTGACAGAAACTGGATCCCCTTTGAATGACACCAAAAGCCAATCCAATTATTGAAGTCAATCATTTTTTTTGTTTATACTGTGGCATCATTCTAGGTGAGGGTAGCATGCTGCTCAAGGCTAGGGACATACCTGCCTGGGACATGTACTCAGAGAGCTCGACCATGTCTCTTTTCATATAGTCCAGTGAGGTACATCTCAGGTCATTCACTCCAGCATGAACTATGACAGAGCCATATTGGTACTTCTTGCTGAGAGACCTGAGTGCATATGTGATCTGATGAATCCTGGCACCAGACAGACAGCTGTCCGTTACTTTCTCCTTGTCCAACCTGGTGAGTGGGACATCTGTGTGTTTCACTATAGAGTCCCCAATGAGAAGAAAATTTGTTTTTTGAGTGTTACACCATACAAGCTGGGTAGGTGAGAGACTGGTGTTACTATGTGTCATGGGTGCTGTGTGAACTGTGTTAGTTGTAGCAGTCTTGTGTTTTGGAGGTCTCTGGTGTTTTAGTAGTTTTTTGAGAGAACCTCTGCATATGATAATTTTTGTGTTTGATGCATACTAGGTGTATGAGTAGTGGTACTATGTGGGTGGGTTGATAACCTCTTCGGTGTTACTGTTTTGAGTACAAGAGAGCATGGATTCAAAATTTTTGGTGTAGATACATCTCTTGCACTCTGTACTAGAGTGAGATATTAGTAGGGGTTGTCAGTGTACATGAGGCAATTGCTACACTACCTCAGGAGACCCAAGTCAACAAGGTTGGCAGGAGAAACTAGTGGTTTAATAGGCCACAGTTCACTACCAGTATTTCTTAGACCAGAGAAGTACTAAGGGTGAGGACTACACTAATGTGCTACAGCTGTATCTAAGGGAAAAACTGGTGAATTTATGTGTCTGGCTATGGCACACAGTTCCATGGCAGTGTGCAGTGCTGCACGATGCATAAACAAGCAATGCAGGGCTTAAATACCAGAAGATAAAAACTTGAAAAAAACTTAGAAAGGTTCAAAAGGACCAATAAGGATGCTTACTCCAAGCTCTAGACCAACCACCCTTCACCATACAGGTTCCAATCAGCACACTTCTCTCACTAGAGTGCAGAAGGGCCCTTTCCAATCAAAGATGACCTGGAAAATGGGATCAGAACAAACAGCCACTACAAATAGACCCAGATGCAGCAAACCTGTATCTGGACTATGCTACTGCTACTAGCTACCCTAGTTTCGGTGGGAAACTCTAGAGAATACGTAACACAGCAGAAGAATAGCAGTGGGATATTAAAAAAATTTTAAACAGCAGAAAATCAGCAAGAAGACTCCAAAGAATGTTTTAAACAGCAAACAAATCAGTTATTTTAACACTGCTTAGCAGGAAAACCAGAACAAGCAGAACAGATTGCTTTGCAAGAGTGAACGGTATCAGCAAACACTTAACAAACAGTGAAAATATAAAAAAGAGCTTTGCAAACGTAAAAACAGCAATAAAGTGATTTAACAGGCACAGTAAGACAGGCAACTGCAGTAAACAGTGCAGTCTAGTACACAGTATTTAAATACAGTATTAAAGTAGGTGGCAGAAAATAAAACGTGCAGTAAATAGTATATCAACTATAATAAAAAACATTTAATGTTACTTCTTGTTTAAATATATTAGATTGTATCCTTATGTTCATTTTTTCCATTAGATGTTACCTGGTTGACAAGTACAATATCTAACTTTCACTTTACAATGGTTTGCACTAACATTACATAACAGACGACTATGTCACACACTTCTGACATACACTATCACGGTTGTCACCTTTCAGTACTGCTTGCCTACTGCCCAGTCAGCTATAGCAGAGTCTAATTGTCCAATGCTGATGAGGACAAGCATTTTGTCTGGGGCCTGATATTTCTGCATGATGCCTTGTGGTCAGATGATGTGGTTTGAAATGAGGTGTTGTAAGTGTTACCATATAAGATAATCAGCACTGTCTTTCCCCTTGAAATATATAAAAGTGAGGGCATCTGTGTGCTGTGTCCCATCACGAGTCATGAGTCTTCATGGAGTGGATTGTTCAGGCATACATTATAAACTGAGTCACCATGATTTCTATCAATGTAACATGCCTTTATCATGGTGTTTGTTATGGTGTACTTTAGCAAAGTAACCTGCTGCTGGTGCAGGAAGTATTGTCAGAATTGGTGTCATCATGTTTTAAGACATTTGTACCCAGCCACGTTATCATATTTTAAGACAGATGGACCCAGCCACGTTGTCATGTTTTAAGACAGATGTACCCAGCCACATTATCATGTTTTAAGACAGATGTACCCAGCCACGTTATCATGTTTTAAGACAGATGTACCCAGCCATGTTATCATGTTTTAAGACAGATGTACCCAGCCATGTTATCATGTTTTAAGACATTTGTACCCAGCCACGTTATCATGTTTTAAGACATTTGTACCCATCTACTTTATCATGTTTTAAGACAGATGTACCCAGCCACGTTATCATGTTTTAAGACAGATGCACCCAGCCACGTTATCATGTTTTAAGACATTCATGTCCAGCCACATTATCTTCTCCTGCATGTCTTTTTCCAAGTCCTTGGCTCATTCAACCTCATCACTAACCAAGACCTTCATAGTTTGTACAAGGCAACTTTGCACATTGCCCTCTAACCTGTATACTGAATCATCTGTTGTCTGGGTTCCAGGTCTTACCAATGTATGCAACAGTTCTGAGTGGGTCTGAGTTTTTGTTTAAGAACAAGTAGGCCAGGTTGAAGGTTTCCATCATACATAGCATGTTTTAATAACAAAACATCTTCAAATCTGCTGCAGTCATGTGCCACTCTCTAAATCTGCTGCAGTCATGTGCCAATCTCCATACTATAGTATGGCATGCCCCTGGGAACTCATGGTCTCAGTGTTTCACCTTCATAACTGTTAGATGTTTCTGCCATATGCTGGTGCCATGGTCATTGCCTAACGAGTAGCCAGGATATCTGACTTTGTCTCCCACAAGCATGTAATTAACAGGGCTGTTGGTTGCCATACTGGGGCTGTTGTACATGGACTTTGATAGTGTCTCCTCCACCAAGAGAAGAGTCAGCTGTTGGTTTGGTGACTTTTCCACCTGTGAGTTAAGTGTTACAGTACCCACCTGTATAACTTATGCACTGCATTGTGAAGTTATCCGAGATGGTCTGTATTAAATTATACAACCTGCTGAACTTGTGATATCATACAGAATAGGACCACAAGGCAAGGTGACAGGACAGCCCTGGGAACAGTCTGCAAACAATTTGACATTTAGATGAACAATTACTGGATTTGTACTTAAATGACAAAACCAATGTGAATGTGTTAACAAATGTAAGCTGCAGAATGGCCTTATTATTTTTATTTATGACTGCCACTGGTACCGTGGAAGTTAACAGGCTTTACAAAGGCAACACAAATTCATCCGTTGATGTTACACCGGCTAGAGGAAGGAGGAGTAATAGTGCATTGTAGATGTTGTCAATGTCTGCCGTGCTTGGTTGGCTTGTTTTCTGGTAGAGAAACATGAGCCCTTCCTCAGTGTGCTTTTATCCATATTGTGCATATTGCAACAATAATGCTCCACACTGCAGTTGTTTGCCTGCCCTTCATGCAAGCTTACGGATCGTACTTGCCTCTTGTGCTAAATCTGGCTTTAAAGAGGGCATTTCAGTCTTTCATTCTAATGTGGCATAACTTGCTTGACAAAAGTGCATCTGTTTTTAACTTGTGAACTTGACAAAGGACTACACCAAACCAAAAAAGCACAGACAATGACATTCGCGCTTTCATTCAGTTTATTTCACAGCAATAAAGTGAATGAAAGCGCTAATATCAGTGTTCACGCCTTTTTTGGTTTGGTGTAGTCCTTTGTCAAGTTTCTATAGTTGCTGCAGTCTATAAGTTTTTGGTTTTCCTTTTTAACTTGTTGTTTAATCTTATATCTATTTCTTGTGTTTTAGTTTAATTATGATTTTTATCAGTTCTCACCATGTACAGTCTTTTTGCTATAAATACCCCACCTCCATAATGTGTATATACTGGAGTTTACTCACATCTGTTGTTTTTGTGTGGTTATTGTTTGTTTCTTGTGTGCAGTTTCTTGTCATTATTTGTCATTTCTTTGCATCACTGGGTATATGCACATGCTCACTGTGTGCTTTCATAAAGTTTTTTTTTTACATTTTGAATAAAATAAATGTCCCATTGGGATAGGGGTTCTATTCCTGATTCTCCTGCTTGTAGCCAGAGTTTAATCAATGAGCCCCAGAACAGACAGCAAGCTGGGACGTCTAGATCTGAGGAGCCTGCAGTGTCATTTCATTCTAGAAGAATGAAAAGGTGGAGTGTCAGCGCTGCAGTGCAAGAACATGGGGGTGGGGGAAATGGTGTGGGCAATAGCTTACATTGGACACACAAGTAATATTTAGATAGGATGCTCCCAGAGGTTTGAGTAAGCAAAAGCTGGACCCATAGTGTTGCACAAATGCTAACAGGACTTCTACAAGACACGCAGGAAACCAAAGCTTGCTTAGGTGGGCAAAAGTGATGGTCACTCATCCCCATCTCACAACTCCATTGGTTAAGGACATGATTGTATTACTGTAGGGTAGTGGATAGAGATGGGTTAGACACAAGAGCATTGGACTTACAAGATCAGAAGTGTTCGGTGGGTAAAAGTGCAGACTCAGGGAGTAAGAGTGAATAAATTACAAAAAACATCTGCGGTAGAAGGTTTCATTTCTGGTGCTAACATGGCAGTCCTTTATGGCTGATGTCTCCTTGCACCTTGTAGTACTGCAGACCAGCTTCATATAGAAGGGCACCTTACATTTCCCATGAGCTCTTCCCTTGCATTTTGTCCTGATAAGTGCCATGAATAATTAAACTACGTTATGAGCAATGTGGTATCCCCTGCTTTTAAAACAGATAACTGCCAAAGGCCGAGGTATTGTGCATTATCTTGTCTTTCTTATTTAAATAATATATGTTTAGCATTGGCTGGGATTTTACTTCTCAGATCTGGAGATTTGCGTAGTTCTGTGGGACACGATGCACTCTCTTTAGCTTCATTGCTGCCCATCTTTGATAGTGTCTGTAGGGCAGTACTGAGAGGGTGGAAAGACTGAATGTAACAGTGGATATTTACTGACATTCAATATCTGTCATCTTCCTCCATACAGAATGGGATAGCAAAAAGTGTTGAATAGATGACCCTACTATCCTCTCAGATATTCTCTGCTATTGAAAAGTGTAGCAATCTTATACAACAACAAAAAAGCAACTGCATCAAAAGAATATCTGACAGTCCTATCTCCTGCTTGGTCTATCCCCGAACTAATCAGGGTTTGCAAAAAGGATGGCATCTTTTCCAGAACATTGCCTCCTGAAGGTGTATTTTGCAGACTATACCTAGTAATGCCCATTAAAACTGCTTGTTTTGGGTTACCATTTTATAACAGGACAATTGCCAGCCTACCGCAGTGAAGGTGCTGCGGTAGCGTTGTCGCCTCACAGTAAGACGCTGTCCGGTTCGATTCTCTGCTAGAGCATCTTCTGCGTGGAGACATGAGTGAATGGGCATACCTTCGTTGAAGGTTGTGCATCAGGGCTGGTAACTTCGGCATGTAGAAATCAACTACTAATCATTAGCGGATCGGAGTTCTGCTGTGGCGACCTAACCGAAAAGTCGAAGACACAGTGGCAATATCCCAGACTGCACCACTAGAAACACGTGAGTATAGTGGCCTTGGAGTTCTGTGAGCTGACTTGCCAACTGATGGCTAACACTGTAGTCCCTTGCAGTGGATCTGTTGCTGCAGGACTGCAACCTAGTGGACAGCAGTGGACTGGTCTGGGTGCCACGTCAGCAGCATGGCCATAGACAGCATAACTGTGTAAAAGCACACTTTCTGCATGTAAGAAAAATGCATGGCATACACTAAAGCAATACATCCATTGTGTCAAGGAACATTTATAGCATGCATGGAAATTTTCAGTGAGCATATGGAACTTCAGTGGCAACATAGCCTTATGCCATGTGTTAGCCCCACCCCAATCACATACAGCCTTTCCTGAAATGTAACATGCAATAAGGTAGTGTTGGATACAACAGCAATGATAAGAACAAATGGGCCAAAGAAGTAAGAGGCACAAATTCAGGTTAGCACAGATCAGAAAGAAAAACTACACATAATTTTCAGTAACCTATCTGATGTAATAATTGAATTTTACCCAAGCTAAGGTCCTGCCTGCCAACAGCACGGGCTTCCTTTCTGGTTGAAACTTACCAGATTGCCTGGGTCTATATTATATGAATGAAAGTTCATATAATCGATCGTGCTAGTGAGCGAAAATCACGAGAATCGGGTACAGTTAAATGCGGGAACTGCAAACAATGTAAATACATTAATTCTAACATGACTATTCAACTTAATGATTTGTGTCATACTACTATAAAAAGCAAATGTGGTAACTGTAAAACAAAACATGTGGTCTATCTGGCAGTCTGTAAACTATGCAACGCCCATTACATAGGCAAGACAGAGAGACAGCTGAACAGACGCATTCTGAACATGCGTACAAAATAGGGAAACAAGATACCAAAAATGCATTGTACAGACACATCTTGGATAAAGGCGAGGAACATGGTTTTTTGTTTTCCATTGTAGAACAGATAGATGTCCGCCCATTTGGGGGTGACTGGAAAATGAAATTAGCCGCTTGCGAAAGTAAATGGCAAATCCTAACGGATTCCACGAGACCACCTGGTCTCAATGATTTTATAAGTATAAAACCTTTTTTAGCTTTAGAGTAAATTTCAACTCTTAGGTTGTTACTGGGATTTTTAACTTTATCACACAAGTGAAGTGCATATATTTATATATTTATTTTTATTAGATTTTTTATTAGATAGTTATATGGATAATTACAGTTACACCAAGAGGTTTTACCCACTGTATATATTACTGCATATATTACTATTGTATATATTATTATATTACATGTGTATTTGAAAGTCACATCTTGATTTAAGGTTGGTTTACTTACAGTGTATTATAGAAAATGTGTAATATGGCTTTAAACTTTTTGGCGGGATTTTAATTAGTTAAACATCAATTAAGGTGATTTAGGATGTGTATAAATACTTTGGGATGATATGTGTTGTTTGTTCTGATGAAGACTGATCACCAGTCGAAAGCGCTTAACCAGTCGTGTGGAATTGTTCAATAAACTATCGTGAGTTTTTACCAGTCGTAAGAGCAGTTTTCCTTTCACTCACCATCTTCAGTTCTTGTGTTGTTTGCAAAAAGGATGGCATCTTTTCCAGAACATTGCCTCCTGAAGGTGTATTTTGCAGACTATACCTAGTAATGCCCATTAAAACTGCTTGTTTTGGGTTACCATTTTATAACAGGACAATTGCCAGCCTACCGCAGTGAAGGTGCTGCGGTAGCGTTGTCGCCTCACAGTAAGACGCTGTCCGGTTCGATTCTCTGCTAGAGCATCTTCTGCGTGGAGACATGAGTGAATGGGCATACCTTCGTTGAAGGTTGTGCATCAGGGCTGGTAACTCGGCATGTAGAAATCAACTACTAATCATTAGCGGATCGGAGTTCTGCTGTGGCGACCCCTAACCGGGAAAAGTCGAAAGACACAGTGGCAATATCCCAGACTGCACCACTAGAAACACGTGAGTATAGTGGCCTTGGAGTTCTGTGAGCTGACTTGCCAACTGATGGCTAACACTGTAGTCCCTTGCAGTGGATCTGTTGCTGCAGGACTGCAACCTAGTGGACAGCAGTGGACTGGTCTGGGTGCCACGTCAGCAGCATGGCCATAGACAGCATAACTGTGTAAAAGCACACTTTCTGCATGTAAGAAAAATGCATGGCATACACTAAAGCAATACATCCATTGTGTCAAGGAACATTTATAGCATGCATGGAAATTTTCAGTGAGCATATGGAACTTCAGTGGCAACATAGCCTTATGCCATGTGTTAGCCCCACCCCAATCACATACAGCCTTTCCTGAAATGTAACATGCAATAAGGTAGTGTTGGATACAACAGCAATGATAAGAACAAATGGGCCAAAGAAGTAAGAGGCACAAATTCAGGTTAGCACAGATCAGAAAGAAAACTACACATAATTTTCAGTAACCTATCTGATGTAATAATTGAATTTTACCCAAGCTAAGGTCCTGCCTGCCAACAGCACGGGCTTCCTTTCTGGTTGAAACTTACCAGATTGCCTGGGTCTATATTATATGAATGAAAGTTCATATAATCGATCGTGCTAGTGAGCGAAAATCACGAGAATCGGGTACAGTTAAATGCGGGAACTGCAAACAATGTAAATACATTAATTCTAACATGACTATTCAACTTAATGATTTGTGTCATACTACTATAAAAAGCAAATGTGGTAACTGTAAAACAAAACATGTGGTCTATCTGGCAGTCTGTAAACTATGCAACGCCCATTACATAGGCAAGACAGAGAGACAGCAGAACAGACGCATTTACGAACATGCGTACAAAATAGGGAAACAAGATACCAAAAATGCATTGTACAGACACATCTTGGATAAAGGCGAGGAACATGGTTTTTTGTTTTCCATTGTAGAACAGATAGATGTCCGCCCATTTGGGGTGACTGGAAAATGAAATTAGCAGCTAGAAAGTAAATGGCAAATCCTAACGGATTCCACGAGACCACCTGGTCTCAATGATTTTATAAGTATAAAACCTTTTTTAGCTTTAGAGTAAATTTCAACTCTTAGGTTGTTACTGGGATTTTTAACTTTATCACACAAGTGAAGTGCATATATTTATATATTTATTTTTATTAGATTTTTATTAGATAGTTATATGGATAATTACAGTTACACCAAGAGGTTTTACCCACTGTATATATTACTGCATATATTACTATTGTATATATTATTATATTACATGTGTATTTGAAAGTCACATCTTGATTTAAGGTTGGTTTACTTACAGTGTATTATAGAAAATGTGTAATATGGCTTTAAACTTTTTGGCGGGATTTTAATTAGTTAAACATCAATTAAGGTGATTTAGGATGTGTATAAATACTTTGGGATGATATGTGTTGTTTGTTCTGATGAAGACTGATCACCAGTCAGCGCTTAACCAGTCGTGTGGAATTGTTCAATAAACTATCGTGAGTTTTTACCAGTCGTAAGAGCAGTTTTCCTTTCACTCACCATCTTCAGTTCTTGTGTTGTTTGCAAAAAGGATGGCATCTTTTCCAGAACATTGCCTCCTGAAGGTGTATTTTGCAGACTATACCTAGTAATGCCCATTAAAACTGCTTGTTTTGGGTTACCATTTTATAACAGGACAATTGCCAGCCTACCGCAGTGAAGGTGCTCTTGATGGCGTTGTCGCCTCACAGTAAGACGCTGTCCGGTTCGATTCTCTGCTAGAGCATCTTCTGCGTGGAGACATGAGTGAATGGGCATACCTTCGTTGAAGGTTGTGCATCAGGGCTGGTAACTCGGCATGTAGAAATCAACTACTAATCATTAGCGGATCGGAGTTCTGCTGTGGCGACCCCTAACCGGGAAAAGTCGAAAGACACAACAAGTGCCATTTTCCAATCTGGTCCCCCTTCTTCATTTGAACAAAATGTATTCCGTATTTTACCTGTGTGGAGGAGTCTTGGAATAATCTCAGTGTTAGTATTATCAACCCTTGAATTTCACTTCATTCTAAGGAACAAGCAGGATCTAACAGTTATTTCTTTGCAGTATGTAAGAAGGTTAGAAGCCCACAGTTGAAAGATAAAAGTGAGCAGGATTTTGTATGATTGATGCACCTAATAGCATGATCTCCTCATCAGAATGATACTAGTTTTTGTGTCTCTGAGGTGCCAAATAACAGCTTCAGCTGCTTTTGGTAACGGAATTTGTTTAGTGTACCGACTGCGGTGGTGGTGCGGCAGTTGCGTTGTCGCCTCACAGTTAGACGTTGCCCGTTCGATTCTCAGTTAGAGCGTCTTCTGTGTGTCGACATGCATGAATGGGCGTTCCTTCATTGAAGGTTGTGCGTTAGGCCTGGCAAGCCAGCATGTAAAAATCTACTGCCAATCATTAGTGGACCGGAGTTCCACTGTGGCGACCCCTAACCGGGAAAAGCCGAAAGACACAAACAAACAAACCGACAGTAGCATCCCAAAGAGTGAAGCTTACTCCCCGTATAACACTGTAATCAGGTGGTAGTGCAAGAAAACATCATGCATGCTGACAGCGGTGTCTCGCCAGATTCTACTTAGTGGTGATGTCATGTCAATGTCAGCAGCATAAATATGTAACTATTACAATAGTCATGGCTGAGAATCACAGCTAAGCCTGTCAATCGAAGGAGATGTTTTGGCAGTCATCCATGAAAGTGCATTTGGTCATTATAATTCATTAAAAATAAGATACAACTTTACATTTGCACATAACAGTGATTTGAATACCACAACTCTTTATAGTCAATAAAACTATAGTCATACAGCTACACGTCTAAGGCAAATTTTTCTTAAGCATAAATCGCAACTCATCTCTCACGGTTATTTTCTCTCACGTACTAAGCATTTATTTAAAATTAAGCATTGAAGTGAATTTTATTGTGTTATGTGAACTGTCTGTTTATGGAATTAGATTTATTAAATGCATGACGACATACTTTCCCATTCCTCTGCTTTCTCTGCAGCTTTGCCTTTCAGAAGTTGTATTTGAAACTGCACGCCACAATCTGTGCCTGGTTGCTACTTTTCATACTTTTCAGAAACAGAGTTCAAAACCCGACATTGTCACATGTACCTCATGTTTAATGTGAAATCATAGTAATCTTTCAGAGTAGTCAATTAAATATATCTCATGATATCATATTTACACAAAAGTGTTTGTGATTAATAATACAAGCACAACCACCTTTACCCTTCCTATATCTGACATTTGACTTCTTTATATACAGTATAGCTAGAAAGTCACCATTAACCTTTTTATAAAAATTCTCAGATACTTTAACTCGCACCTGCAGCATATTTCCTAGACTTTTTTTGTTGGGGAAATAATAACACTTCTTAATCCACAGCATGTCTCTCATACATTTTTATTTAACATATTGTCCCTCAGGCAATTGGGTCTATATTATATGAACGAAAGTTCATATAATCAATCGCTCTAATGAGCAAAAATCCCGGAAATTGAGATGCGTGCTGTGGGATCGCAGTACAGTGAAGATTAGAGTATTTGCCCTTTCCTCAATGTAGTGCAATCTCGGAATTGGAATATATATTTAGTGGGGGGATATCATTTTCGATTCTCGTGATTTTCACTCACTAGCACGATCGATTATATGAACTTTCATTCATATAATATAGACCCAGGCAATCTGGTAAGTTTCAACCAGAAAGGAAGCCCATGCTGTTGGCAGGCAGGACCTTAGCTTGGGTAAAATTCAATTATTACATCAGATAGGTTACTGAAAATTATGTGTAGTTTTTCTTTCTGATCTGTGCTGACCTGAATTTGTGCCTCTTACTTCTTTGGCCCATTTGTTCTTCCTCTGTCATTGCTGTTGTATCCAACACTACCTTATTGCATGTTACATTTCAGGAAAGGCTGTATGTGATTGGGGTGGGGCTAACACATGGCATACGGCTATGTTGCCATTGAAGTTCCATATGCTCACTGAAAATTTCCATGCATGCTATATATTTTCCTTGACACAATGGATGTATTGCTTTTAGTGTATGCCATGCATTTTTCTTACATGCAGAAAGTGTGCTTTTACACATTTATGTTGTCTATGGCCATGCTGCTGATGTGGCACCCAGACCTGTCCACTGCTGTCCACTAGGTTGCAGTCCTGCAGCAACAGATCCACCACAAGGGACTACAGTGTTAGCCATCAGTCGGCAAGTCATCTCACAGAACTCCGAGGCCACTATACTCACGTGTTTCTAGTGGTGCAGTCTGGGATATTGCTACTGTGCCAGTAGGGTGGTCAAAACATACAGAAGAGTCTTTCCTAATCATTCTTTTACTGTGACTTTACCAGTATTTCTGTACTGTAGATTCTCAACATTGTTGTGAAATATAATATCTGACTTGTCACTTTAAGCCTGACAGTTGTTAAAAAGCTTTGAATTACAGCACCATATAGTCTGTTGCATTCTGTGATAGTAGTTTTTTTCTAATTTTATTTTAGCAATATTTGTGTGGTCTTTCCAGTGACCATTCATCTGAATGTGTTAAGGCTAGTAATTTACTAGCATCCATTTTTAGGTTTGATAATAGAGTTATCACACCTGTATCTACTAAGAAGAGATAGAATGCATTCTCTGGTATTGGCTTAGATTTATATACATTGAAATCAGTTTCATTTCTTTTAGCTTTTGTTTTTAATAATTTTTGTGTGGGTCTTTTTATTTGCAAGTTTTTTTAAATAAGGTGCATCACTGGTATTTGTGTGTGTGTGTGTGTGTGTGTGTGTGTGTGTGTGTGTGTGTGTGTGTGTGTGTGTGTATGTGTGTGTGAATATACAGAAAACACACACACACACACCTTTAGAAATGCTTTTTTCCTCTAAAAATCCAGAAAAGAGATCCTGAATTATCTGTATTTGTATGTGTGTGTGTGTGTGTGTTTGTTTGATGAATGTGTATGCAATTTCTCCTGCTGATCTGCTCCTACCAGTTAATATGTAATGGTCAAGAGCTATGGTCTTCTGAATCATACTGCTGCTGTTCAGATAATATGTTAAGGGCAAATGTCCTTGCACAATGCTGCCTCAGGTAAGAGCCAACAACCGTCACACCCAAATAATCTTTATACTGTACAGTTGCAGATTCGAGTTATATTCACTGGCTCCTTAGGATTTCAGACACCTCAGTCTGAGCTCAGCACCTTTCAGTCCAGTTTTATCAACAGTATCAGAAACCACTCCAAAATGTATTTGCAGACAAACACACATGCACACAGTGTTTTCCAGAAGTTAATTATATCTCTCCAGTATAATACCTCTTTTACTGCATTTATGGTGATGGCCAAAAACCAGAACACTTTGGCACACCAAGAAAACAGTTACTGTTCACCCTTAAAATAAGCTGACTGCTAAATTTTCATATTGCAGCAATAGCTTGAGCAGTAATTATTTAAAAGGTGAGTACTAACAGTTGATATTACACCAGTTCAATACATATAGCCTTAAGCTAATATATATAAATCCCCAGCCACAGGCTTTTAAAATAGATTAATACAATAATTTATTAGAAATAAATAAAATGAAGCAATGCATCTTATAAAATTAAGGGTGGTATTCATAATCAGCATGTGCGCAAAGTGCATATCTGCAAGCTGTGGGCACATGCAGACATGAGTCAGAGTGCAGTGTTGAAAATACTAATACATGAACAATTTTAATAGCATTTCTGAGCTGTATGCATTATTTTCTGACACTGCTCACCCCCACCTCTCTTCTTCCGATATATATATATATATATATATATATATATATATATATACCTTGTAATAGCCAAACACACACACATGTATAAATATATATATATATATATATATATATATATATATATATATATATATGTGTGTGTGTGTGTGTGTGTGTGTGTATGTATATATATATATATATATATATATATATATATATATATCTATACACATAATATTTATATATATATTTATATATATATATATATATATATATACACACACAGATACAAAATATACAAAATTGCCTCTGAACCTGTTTTACACCTCATCTTTAACAACAGTATCAACATTTTCTACCTCAACTAGTTATGTCCCTCACCTCAATTTATTTGACTTTCTAAGCACTAATCATATGATCTCTTCTCTGTTTGACAAACCCACTTACATGTCTCTTCAAATGCTCAAAGTTCAACATCTACTAACATCTAAGTATCCTTTATAGTATAATAGTTGCCTCTTCTTTCAAAGTAGCAAATGTATGGGTAATTGTTAATATACATTATTTAATGCATGTTCATGTATATTACTGAATCACTGTTAAAAATGTTTGAAATACATTGGAGCTTTTCTCTCCAGGCCTTTACTGAAAAGGGTTTTTGACTAAACCCAGCTAGACAAATCTGGTAAATAAAAACATTTTTTTTTATTTATTTTTATTTTTATTTTACATTTGTTGACCGGGCTAGTCTGGCTGGATACATGTCCATTTTCAGTGGAGGCCCGGGGAGATAAGCTCCAAACAGTTCAAAATAATTTCTCATCAAAAGTAATGCATGTTTATAATGCAAATACATTCACAGTAAAGGAGATAAACAAACTTTAACTGGTCACATATTAATAACGTATAAAAATGCAGAGTATTAGACTTGACTTAGTACAAATACAGTTACAAATAAGTATTCAGAAAGAATAATAGCATAATGTACAGTAAGTGTAGATACAAAGAAAGTTAAGAGAAGTAGCAGTTACGTAATACATCTAGTAGTAAAACGTCCAATATTTTTTTTTTTATGATACAGTAGGAAGTAATACTATGATAGAGAAGTGGATCAGTAGATGTTAAGATGAAGGAAAAGCAGTTTGAGAAGCTAGGGTTGAATCAAGTAACAAGAGCTAGTTGGTCAGTCAGGGTTCGTACATGGGCACATCCAATGTGTTTTGAGGAAGAGCTTTAGGTTCTTTTTAAAAGAGTTATAGAGGGAAGTGTAGAAAGTTCGGAGGGAAGCAGATTCCAGGTTTTTCCGACAGTATTAGAGAAGAGAGAGTCTCTGGCCTTATTGTTTGCTTTGTTGATATTTACCAGAAGATTTTGTGAGGATCTAAGAGACTTCAGGTTATGGTAGGGGTGAATAAAAGTAGATAGTATGGGTGTTTTGGCAGGTTGATAAAGTACCTTATGGGCGATGGCAAGTTGATTAAATTTCAGCTGCTGCTGTAATTCAAGCCACCCTAGTTGCTTTAGATTAATACAGTGGTGGGTTCTGAAAGGGTTACCTGTGGCAAACCTGGCTATATTATTGTAGGAGTGTTCTACTTTCTTAAGGTTATTTTTTGAGAGATTAGTGAATATGGGTGAGGCATAGAGAAGGGTAGAGATTAGGTGGGAGTGGGCAATAGTTATTCTAGTTGCAGGAGTGAGGAAGGGTTTGATTCTGTAAAGAGAGCCTATTTTTCTATTAATAGTTTTCAAAGTGTTGCTGATATGGGTGTTGAAGTTAAGGTTGTTGCCTATGGTGATACCTAGTAGTTTGGTAGTACGATCTTGGGATATAGGCGTACCATTTTAGATGGTACAGGGAAGGAAAAGTGTGTGAAAAGGAGGAGTTTAGTTTTTTTTGGTTAAGTAAGAGACAGCGTTGTGTAAACCATTGTTCTACAGAGTTAAATGCATGTTGCATCAGGGAGTGAAGTTCAGATACAGATGTGGCTGAGCAAATAAGTGTGGAGTCATCTGCATATTGTATGCATGTAGCTTGGGGAACTACTTGGTGAAGGTCATTGATGAATAAAGTAAACAGGAGAGGGCCCAATATGGACCCTTGAGGGACACCAATAACAGGTAGATGGGTAGAGAGAGTGGAGATCCAGAGTACAGCTTGATGTCTGGTATTTAAGTAGGACTGGAACCACTTTATAGCTAGTGTGTCAAGTGACAGAGATTTAAGAATATGTATGAGTATTTGGTGATTAACCATGTCGAAAGCCTTGGACAGGTCTAAGAAAAGTGCAGAGGAAAGCATGTTAAGGTTACGGTTTTTGTTGATGGTGTCTGTAAAGGAAAGGAGGGCAGTGGTAGTGCTATGGGAAGGTCTGAAACCATGTTTGGTATTCATAGGTTCATAGGTTCATAGGTTCATACTAGGCTATCTGCCCAAGGGCATTTATATAAGCTAGCCCCCATAGTATGTGGCACTTTGGCACCTTTGAAGGAATGATGCCTATCATTTTGCAATATTTTGCCTGCCTCTCTGTCAAGCAGTGACGCTTGAAGTAATCCCTGGGGTCTATCTGCTCCTCCCATCCATTGGTCAACAATGAACAAGACCAAGAGGACCAGAGGCTCTGCCTCTCACATTTTGTTCCACAGCATAGGCCAGTCTGGTCTCTATGATGGGTGAATCTCAGCTCCTATTTATGTTTAAGTCTCCGCCCCTTGTGGTTCTGAGGATCTAGATTTTTTTTGAGTGATCAAATCTGGGTTTGACTAGGTGGCCTTTGTGCCCCTTATGTCAGGCACAGGTCACCTCTCTATGAGACTGAATAGAGACTGAATAGAGCTGGAGTTCTTTCAGGGCAGCATAAGACATATTTTTGAGACTTTCCTTTTATTGAGAGGAACCTTGGGCCTCTTCCTTTAGCAGCAGGTGTCTGGTCAGATACATTCCGACGGGGCATTGTACTCCAATCATAGGTCTAATAAGTGATGTAGCAGGGGGGATGACCTCCCTCCATCTGGAGATGATGAACCCCTTTGATCAGGTGGGGTGATATAGAAGGTTTTTCCAACTACGTCAAACGAAGGCTACTGTCAACCTGGGTCCCCAGATCTCTGGATGACTTTTTCTGTGCTCAGTGGAACCTCCTGTGTTTGCTTGTACTTCAGAAAAGTAGCCTAACAAGAGTGGACCCAGGAGGACTGATTGACGGGACACCACCTTGTGACAGGCTTTGAGTCTTGAGTGGCTCCAGAGCAACTCTGGACCTGTGGGTTCTGTCACTTAGCCAGTTTGCAACCCATCTGATCTCATCAATGGCCTTGTGACTGTCTCAAAAAAAGTCAACCAAGTTTAGAGGTGGATCTGCCTTTGACAACAAAGCCAAAGCTGATCCAAAGTCTGCGTTATGAGTTCCATTATGATCCCTCTCCATGGCTTTGCAGATAAGGCTTGTCAAGCTAATGGCTGTAATTTCCAGGGTCTGTGAGGCACTCGGGCCTATGAAGGGGAATTCAGTCGCGCGGCTTCACCTCCTTGGGTACGATCCTGAGGTGAGGCTAAGATTAAACAGCTGTCCTAACTGTGACACCATCCGTCCCATGGATGCTGTGTTTTTGCCTTAGTGGGGCAGTTCTCACCTTGCACTGAACCTGTCAGCCAGTATGTTGGCAATGTGTGTGTAGGTTCAGTAATTCACATCATTTTGAACTAATTCTGAGCATATCTGGGAGTTTCCTCCTAGGTTTCTAACATAGCTAAAGAAGGCCTTATGATTCTCTTTAGAGTCCTTTTACTTATAATGATCTCTTGTAGTAGCTTCCTCCTTTTGTTGTAGAGCTTGTTTATGGCTGGGGTCCACCAGACTGGACGCTTGCTTTGGTACAGAGAGTCTTAGTTTTGTTTGGGATTGCCTGATCCATGCAGTCCTGTAGGTGCTGGTAGAAGGCATTTGTAAGTGATTCAGCGGTTTGAGTAATGTTTACCACTGGCTCAGGGGCCTTAAAGGAGACCACACTAGTTTTAGAAGTGTGAAATCGGCTTTTGAGAAGTTTTTCACTGTGGTCTTTTTGTTTCAGGTGGGGGCGGATGAGGACCTCCAGCGAGATTAGTTTATGATCTGATCTCACCAGTGAGGGGTATACTAACATTTTGATCCCATGTTCGTGATGATGAGATCAAGTATGTTTTCTCCTCTTGTGGGATGGTGACTAGTTGTTCCATGGCATTTGAGTTTATGAACTCCAGGAATCTTTGGGTTAGAGTGTTCGGGCTTGAGTAGTGTTCCCAGTCTATATTAGGGTAGTTAAAGTCACCTAGTATGATGGTGTTTGGATATACATTTATCCCTCCAATGTTTTCAGGAAGGCCATGTGAGGTTCCTGAGTTTGAGAGGGTGGCCTGTAACATGCTACAAATTGCAGAGCAGGTGGGTGTCCTTTATGAATATGGACACCCCCTTTTCTGTGGTGTGTCCGGATTTTGGGGCCGAACGATGATATGAGGTGAAACCTGTTAGTGCTGGGGTGCTCTCAGGAGCCTTGAACCAGGTTTCTGTCGCAGCACAGACATCGATGTTCTCCATATTGAGAAGATTGAGACTTCTGGCATTGAGCAGCATTACCCTTAGTTTTTTTCCTTTTTGGTGTTCTAGGGTGGTAGGTTTAGAATTTGAGCCTTGCCTAAAAAAGGCACTATGGGGGTGGCAAGAGCCTTATTGGTAAGCAAGTTATTTTGGAGAAGGTTGTCAAGCAGTTGCTTGTGGATACACCTTCCCATAATCTTAGATAAGGGAGTGAGTAGGGCTATGGGATGATAGTTGGAGAGTTCAGTGGAATTTCCACCCTTATGAAGGGGAATAATATGGGAAACTTTCCAAAGTTTAGGGACATATCCTTCAGTGATGGTTCTATTGATTAATATGGAGATAGGGTAAGCTATGGATTTGGCAGCTAACTGTAAGTATTCTGCGGGTAGTAAGTCAGCAGAGGGAGTGTATGGTTTGAGTTTTTGGATAAGGGAGAGAATATAAGCTGTTGGGACAGATTAAAAGAGAAATGGAGGTGGTGGGTTTGAGTTAGAATTGGATATAGTTGTGTTTTGACTAGAGAGCTGACTGGCAAGAGTTTGAATTGCTTCAGTGAAAAAGGTATTAAAGGCATTAGCCGTTTGCTTGGGATTCTCCTTGTCAGTGCCTTGTGGGTTGGGTGTGATAGATTGACAGGGCTGTAGTAATTGCCTAATACTTGCCCAGAACATTTATGGATTGTTATGATGAGATTGCTGAGATTGTAGATAATAGTTTTGTTTATCGGACAATATTGCTTTTTTAGTCACATTTCTCAGTTGCTTGTAGTGTTGGTGGTGATCAACAGGGTTTTTAGTTAAGTGTGATTTATTCCAGATTTTGTTTCTGAGATGGATTTTTTGCTTAGTTTCTTTAGAGAGCCAAGGAGCAGATTTAGTTCTTAGAGCAGGTTGGAGCATGGTGGTTGAGTATGGCTAGAAACTTAGCATTAAAGTAATCAACAGCTTCATCGAGAGAAAGGTGTTTTAAGGGGAACCGATTACATGCTTTCAGTTCACTCTGGAATAGATCCAATTTGAAGTTTTTCTTGGTTCTAATTGTTCTACTAATGGGTTGAATGGGTGGATTGGCTTTGAGCCTGATAATGTAGGTTAGCGAGTGGTCACTTACATCGTCAGGGAGGGTTCCGGCTTCATAAGTGTGGGGTTGGTAATTAATGAGTATCCAGTCTAAGGTGCTTTCTTTTTTATTTGTCTTGTTTATTCTAGTAGGGGAGGTAATAGTTTGAGTAAACCCATAGAGGTTAATATGGCTAGTAGGGTATTTATTGCTGCAAGACTTCCAATCTATGTTAAAATCACCTAGGATTATGGTTTCTTGGGGTAGGTTTTGAGATAACCAACACAGGATGTTTTCAATGGTAGTAATGTTATTTCCTGGAGGAACATAGATGCAGATAATATAGATAGATTTGACTGAGGTTAACTGAAGTTTGGTAATTAGAATCTCAGCATTGGAGTCCTGAGGTGGTTTCTGGTTGAAGGTGGTTATTTGAAAGACGGATTTGAATAAGACAGCTACTCCACCACCTTTCTTGGCTGCTCGGTTAAGATGTAAGATATTGTAACCAGGTGGGATAACTTTGTTGTCTTTAGTTGAAGGTTTTAGCCAAGTCTCTGTTAGACAAATAATATCAAATTAGTAGAGCTCCAAGAGAGCATGGAGTTGTGTTATTTTGTTATTAATGTTACGCATGTTAAGGTGAGCTATTAAGAGTTAGTTGGTTGTTATTTTAAGTAGGGGGATGGCAGAGGGGTTTGAGTTGAAGAGTTGAGTGATAGTGCAGGTGTTTGTGCCTGGGTTTGGGTGAATATCTCCAGCCTTTAGGGAGAGGAGTAGTATTAGATATCTAGTGTTAGTATATTTACTTAGAAGAAATGGATGTCTTCTGGAATTGGGGAAGTCATATCTAATGTGGGCTGTCCTATGGTATTTAGGTAGAAGATAGCCAGGTGAGGAAGTAATGTTGACATGGTCAGTGTGAGAGGCTAGAATTGAAGAGGTAGATTGTTTAGTAGGGTAGGGAAGATGTGAATATACTGGGTGTTCATAGGAGGTTATCAGGTATGCTAGTATTAAAGGAGGAAGAAGTGAGAGCATGAGTAAGGTATGTAGGAGGACTAGGGTGAGTAGTTTGTTCACTGCAATGGTGGATATTAAGGTCTTGCTATAGGCACAGAGGTAAAGGAGGTGTGGTGATGTAAGGCAAAAGGGTGTGGTGGGAGAGATAGGGAGTGGTAGAAAAAATGGAGGGAAAATAGAGAAGATTAGTTAATGGTAATGTGGTTGTGATAGGTGGAATGGAGAAGGGTTGTGGTTTGGTAGGTATAAGTGTAGGACCTCTGGGGTGGGTGGAATTTGGGGGTAGGGTAGGGGAGTGGTGTGAGCCCGCAGGGCAAACAGAGCGGGTAGAGACAAAAGGAATAGAAGTTAGAGAGGAAACTATTAGCAATGCAGGTAGCTACAGGTTAGAAAGGTAGGACATGAGTGGAAAAGGTCTGAGATAGTGCAGGAGTCTAACGAAAAGTAGAACCAGAGGGGTAAATACTGAATGGGCACAAGGTGAGTATGAAGAGGATCAGGTCAAGAACTTAAGAAATATGGTGACTTTACAGAGGTAGAACAGAGAGAGAGGCAGTGAAAGATGGATAAGATAAGGGTGCCACCTAGAGGGCAGATCTGGTATCCTAGGTAAATGTGTAAGGGAGCTAACTGGTGTAGATCTGTGGTAGAAGAGATTTATAGTAAGAGAGGGTTTTGGTAAGTGGAAGAGGTGTGTTGGCTGTTGGGTAGATAGAGAGGAGGGGTAAAGGAAGCTGGCTGCTCAGGCTCACTGTGAACTTTGGTGCCCTGATGCAAGTAGTAGACAGGGGTCTGCTTTACAAGGTGGACTTAGTCCATAACATACTTTCTTCCTTCCTTGATAGAGGGTGCAGAGAATAAGAGGCTGGTAGATGAGGCCACTGGACTTTGGATAGGATTCTTATCTCACCGGGTAGGTAGTGGTTATATTAGGAGCAGGACAATGTTGAGCTGGGTACTTTGGGGAGAAAGGGAGACAAATGTAGAGAAGAGAACAGTTAGCATTCAGCATATATATAAGCAGTATAAGCTAGCAGTAACAAATACAACATTACAAACATTCACAGTTAAATATGAGGTAAATGCATACATTTAGGCATTCTAAGCATTTCTCTAACAATTCAAAGGAATAGCATTCAAGATAGTTGCAATGGAACAAAAATGCAGTGAATAAGGTCAACATTAAAGCAGTCTAGGCAAGATAGGGTACATGATAACCCACTAATGGCCCATATGTCCAAGCTTCAGAAAGTCAGAAGAAATACATAAAATGCAGCAATGTACCTTATAAAATTAATGGTGATATTTATAGTCAGTTGTGCATGTGTGCAGCGTGCACTTATACAAGTTGTGCACATGTGCAAATATAAGTAAGAGTGCTGTGTTGTACATATATGCTTGATATATTTATAGTCAGTTGTGCATGTGTGCAGTGTGTACTTACACAAGTTGTGCACATGTGCAAATGTAATAAGAGTGCAGTGTTGTACATATATGCTGGATATATTTATAGTCAGTTGTGCATGTGTGCAGCGTGCACTTACACAAGTTGTGCACATGTGCAAATATAAGTGAGAGTGCAGTGTTGCACATATATGCTGGATATATTTATAGTCAGATGTGCATGTGTGCAGCGTGCACTTATACAAGTTGTGCACATGTGCAAATATAAGTAAGAGTGCAGTGTTGCACATATATGCTGGATATATTTATAGTCAGTTGTGCATGTGTGCAGCGTGCACTTACACAAGTTGTGCACATGTGCAAATATACGTGAGAGTGCAGTGTTGCACATATATGCTGGATATATTTATAGTCAGTTGTGCATGTGTGCAGCATGCACGTACACACATTGTGCACATGTGCAAATATAAGTGAGAGTGCAGTGTAATGACAAGGAAATGAGGGAAAGTATGCAAATGCTGTAGTGACTATACGTTGGTTGAAGACCTTTCCTACTTCTTCTGATTCAAAGTCGCAGAATGCTACCCAAGCGTACAATGCACACATAGGTAGAAAAGGCCAGGGATTGCCGTTTGTGCAATGCACACATAGGTTAGAAAAGGCTAGGCATTGCTGTTTGTGAAATGCACACATAGGTTAGAAAAGGCCAGGCGTTGCCATTTGTGCAATGCACAAATAGGTTAGAAAAGGCCAGGTGTTGCTGTTTGTGCAATGCACAAATAAGTTAGAAAAGGCCAGGCATTGCCGTTTATGAAATGCACACATAGGTTAGAAAAGGCCAGGCATTGCCATTTGTGCAATGCACACATAGGTTAGAAAAGGCCAGGCATTGCCATTTATGCAATGAGCACATAGGTTAGAAAAGGCTGGGGGTTGCTGTTTGTGCAATACACACATAGGTTAAAAAAGGCAAGGCATTGCCATTTCCACACACTTTGCAGTCAGTGATGCTGTTCAGAATAGCAGCTAGTTTTGCAGTTCTCCACTTTGAGACTTTTATTACTGTATTACCACAACCCACTACAGCTTGCCATGTTCCATGCCAATGGCCTGTGTTACAGGTAACATATAAAACACTGCAATTTAGAAAGCAGGAGAGTTATGGACATTATAAGGAATTTGGTGAACCTGTATGGCTGACAAACTGGGATTAGAGTAATGTGTGGCTTGCCTAGTCCTATAGATACCAAGGCATGTATAGTTCTCACAACACTCGCCAAGGGGATCTTACAGAAACAGAAACTGGGGACATGTTAAGCATCTCACAGCCTTCAGTCTCAAGGATACTGCAGCAGTTCTTCAAATTTATTTTAACCCATATAGATAAGCAGATTTATTTTTTACCATGTGTGCTTTTTGTTATTTGTCATGTTTCCCTTGAGGTATTTGGAGCAATTTGATTATTAGGGTCCCACCTTAACAGTAAGTTACCATAACAGGAAAGGCTACTGTTCTAACAATTGCCAGGAGCTATATGAGTCACATGGCTGTATCACCAATGTTTTTGTCCAACATGGTAGTAGCACCCATGATCCCCATATTTAGCCCACAGGTCCACTTTACTGTCACTTCCTGCATGGACAGCTGTCACATATACACGTGGTAGGTAAGTGCAACATAAGTCTCCAAACACCATCATGGATAATTGTATAAAAGTGAGAAATGTTTTAGGCATAGCCACCTCATCTCCATGTGCTGCTCCCTCCTTTTTACATTTGTCTTGTGATCCTGGCTATACACTCAAACCCTGGCTTATGATACAAGTGTAGAACCCACAGATAGCTGCAGAAAAATGGTGTAGCACTGCTCTGTCACAGACTCGTATTGTCATTGGGTGAGTGTACAGCCTGCTTAAAGCCCATTTCCATTGCCTAAATGAGCCTTGCTGGGGGGTACTGCAGTATGAGCCAGCCACTGTGCACATGATATTTACTACATGCTGCATACTGCATAATATAATTCTGTATCTGTCCTTTTCACCAGCACCATCACCACTACCAGCGGGACCCACCACTAGTCATGCAGCTCCCTAACATGTAGCACCTGGAAGCAGCAGCCAATGACAGCAGCACAATACACCCCTTAGACAGACTCATGCATGATACACAGCAGTGCAGCTGACACAGTGGCACGAAGATAGACCACTATGTAATGATGTAAAGTTACAAAGATATGACTTTGATGAATGCAGTGTAAATTGTAGGCTATGCTGTTCAATGCATGGGTGACACACACCGTGCATCAGACATTCCCTCACACACCATACTGAAATGTCTAGTTATTTATTTATTTAGTTTGTTAGATAGTTTATACCAGGGTGGTACAGCTCACAGCTGTCATCATTTGCACAGTGTTTATTGCACAGAAACACACATTGCTCATCACACCAGCAGGGTTGGTGGGACCTGAGTTGTAGGTGGCATTGTGCAACAGGGTGGCATGTGACCTTACATGAAGAAGCACCCTCACCATGTATTTGAAGAAGTGCTGCATTGAGTAGTTTATGTTCTACTCTTGCATGTGTATTGTAGTTATCAAAGTGTTTTGGTCCTCTCCAGTTGTGAGAAGAGTTTTTTCTCCTCTCCACAGGTAAGTAGAGTTATTTCTCTTTTCTTGATATGGTTAGAATGATTTTTTCCTGTCAGTGGTTGTGCAGAGGTTTTACCTTCCACAGGTGCCCAGATTTGTTGCTGGTGTAATTGCCGGGGGTGGGGTATTTGGTGGATGTAAGGCATGGTGGTGTGTGCCTCACATTAGGACCATATCATTCACTATGTCACTTGATGACAGGGTTAATGAGGCACTGCTGGAACAGGAGCTGGTGTTGTCATGAGTGCCTGACATTGAGGTGCCATAGTGGTATGACAGCCCAAAACTTATGCACTGCACTCAGTTTGACATACTTGATGCTGCGGGCACTCCTGACAGTGTCTGGCTGCTATTATCTGATGAGGATCTGAACTGTGAGATCATTTCGCTTCATGTGGGAGTCCAGTTATGTTAATATGGTGACCTGTGGAGATGTCCACATCCATAGATGCTGAAGCTGACTGGACTACCCAGGCTGCTTGTCCAGTGTGTTCTCCATGGATGTGGACTTGACCTGTGCTGGCTGACATGGATGCTGTATCTGCAGCCATGTTCCACAGAGAATCATCGTGGCATTTCCTTGGCCTCTAACATTCCCCTTGTATTGGTGAATAGCCTTATGGATAACTTGCAACACTCTCTCTTTCTGTACCTGGCCCTCAGTAGCAGTAGCTTGTTCTTGGACAATGTTCTGACACATTTGTTGCCTTATGTGTCTTGGGAGCCACCTATGGTTATAGAGTGCATCTGGCACCCCTTCAGGTAGGCTGTTTGGTGGACATTCCAACATTTGTCACTGTCCTGTCCTCTTCTATGTGGATCTGATAGAGAGCTGGCTGTCTGGTGGGTGGGGGTTGGGGGATCCCACCAACTGTTCTGAGGACCTTTGCCCATGGTGCATTATCTCTATCATCACCCATGGACATCTCATCACCCTGCTGGGGGACTGTAGTCCCTGTCAGTAAACTTTGTGGCTGTGTGCCACAGTCCTCTAGCTGTTATGTGAGTATGAAAGTAATGACATCATCATCGAGTGCCACATGACTGTCATCATCAGTCTGCTGTCATACCCCATACTCTAGAACTGTTGGAGAAGCTGTTGAGAGACCTACAAGAAATGACAAACCATTAAACATTGTGTGGTGTGCTCTGTATGCATATTGCATAAAACTAATTAATTGAGAAATCCCTTTGGATGATGCTGTATCCAAGTTTAATAAAATATTTTAGATGTCTTCAACTCAATAGCACCTCCCTCTGAACTAAAAAGATTAAACCAAATCCTGCCCTATGGCAGTCCACAGAAACTAAACAAGTCATGGAAAAAGAGTCAAAAGCCTGGGAGGCTTGGACAAAAAACAAAATGGTTTCTAACTTACAAACCTATAAACAAGTAAGAAATCAAGCAAACAAGCAAAACTGCTCATAACCAAAAATAAGATATTGTACTATACAGATTGTCAAATTATACACTCTAATAATCCAAAACTGTTTCTGGCATCTGCCAATAAACTCATAAATCCAGGCCAATAGGAAACACACAAAATCAAAATTATAGCACTGCCCACCAGTTCAATAAACACTTCATACAAACCATTGTGTCCACAATCAATGATGTAACCAAAAAAGCCTAATTCCCCCCAGTGCAGACTAATAACCTCCTTAAATATCATCATCACCCTCAACTTCTTGTTTCCCATTTTGTACATGGGGTTGGGGTGTCGTGCCAACTGCTGCCATCTCCCTCTATCCAATGCCACTCTCCTACCTTCTTCGACACTCATACCTGACTGTCACAGGTCCTCTCTCACACAGTCCATCCACCTCTTTCCTAGACGCCCTGTTTCCTCTTGCCTTCTTCCTGTCAGTCCCAAATCTTCACCAGATTGTCTTCTGCTTTTCTGCACATGTGCCTGAACCACCATAATCTGTTCTCTTTGACCTTTTCTGTGATTGAAGCTACTTTGGCTTCTTCTGTTATGTCCTTGTTCCTTTGTCTGTCCCACAGTATGCATCCTTCTACCCCTCAGACACTTCATTTCCATCACCTCTAGCATCCTCATCTGCTCTGCCTTTACTACTCTAGCTTCTGTACCATACAGTAGTACTGGTTGCACCACTGTTTTGTACACCTTAGTTCTCATCTTCTTTCAAATTCTTCTATCATTCACTACACCTGACACTCTGTGCTAGTTGTCTGCAGCCCCTATGATTCTGGCTTTGATCTCTTTATTCAGACTTCCCTTCTCCTCAACCACCTCTCCCAGATACATGAAGCTGTTGACCTGTTCCACTATTTTCCCTTCTATCTCAATTCTCAGCTTCTTCTGATTTCCCCCATTTGTTGCCATGACAACTGTGTTGCCTGTACTCGGTTTCATCCCATGTACTTTTAGTTTTGCATTCCATTCCCCCTGTCTTTTGTTGACTTGTTCAGAGCCTGCCTGTAATGTCACATCATGTGCCTGCAATGCCACATCATGTGCCTGCAATGCCACATCATGTGCCTGTAATGCCACATCATGTGCCTGTAATGCCACATCATGTGCCTGCAATGCCACATCATGTGCCTGTAATGCCACATCATGTGCCTGTAATGCCACATCATGTGCCTGTAATGCCACATCATCTGCTTACAGCAACTTTATTGATCTGTCCCCTCCAACCTGTTTGCTAATGTGGTCCATCACCAGTATGAACAGCACTGAGCTCGGAGCTGAACTGTGATGATACACACTCTCACCGGAAACCCCTCTGTGAGACTCAACACTGTCCATACTTGAGTCATTGGGTCCTTGTACATAGCCTGCACTAATTCTTCCAATATTTCTGGGACTATGAACTACAGCAGGATTGCCCAAATCAGCTTTCTTGGGACCTTGTCACGTGCTTTCTCCATGTCTAGGAATGCCCATATGGACTCTTTCCTCATTTCTAGCTTCTTCTCAAGTATCCATCTCACTGCAAACATTGGTCAGTTGTGCTGCATCCTGATCTGAATCTGAATTTCTCTGCCATTTACTTTCTGGGATATGCCTTTTTTCCATAGTGCTATGAGTATCCTCAGGAGCCATTTCTCCCCTGTCTCACCCATCATCTTATCATGTCTGCTGTGACCTGATCAGACTCTGCTGCTTTTCCCTGACTTCATATTCATTAGTGCTGTTCTTACTTCTATGGTAGGCTGTTCCTCGTCTGTCATTGTAGGATGTGTCTGGGGCAGTACAGCTTCTGTGGGGTTTTCTTCATTCAGAAGTTTCTGGAAATACTCCTTCCATCTGCCTTTGGTTTTCTGTGGACTGGTGAGCAGATTGTTGCTGGCATCCCTTATGAAGGGTGTCTGACTATCTGTTTTATCTTTCTTTCTTTGCCTTGCAACCTACTATATTTTTTGTTTCATCTACTGAGTCACTTTCCAGAAGTTGGTAGAGTGTCTGTGATGCCTTGTTCTTTGCTACTGCAAATCCTTTCTTAATCTGCCTTTTAGCCATACAGTATTCCTTCCTAGCCTGGAATCTCTTTTCTGTCTCCCCCTTCTTCTGCACGCCTTCTTTCTTTTGTTGACTTCCTAGACTTCTGCATTCCACCATCAGCTTTCCCTGTATACCTTATTTCCATACCTGGCTTGGACACATATCTGTTCTGTAGTCCTCACACTTGGTGTTTTGAGGCATTGGCATTCATCTTCATCTCTACCTATTTCCTCTTCTTGAGGTGCTACAGCCCTGAGTAATTCCTTCAACTGTTTTGCTTTCTGTCCATTCAACTTCCAGGTCTACAGCCTGGTCTCTGCTGACCTTAGAGCCTTTTCTGACCACTGCTTGTAGCTGATTGTGCCACACAGTGGTTTGTGCTGCGGGCCAACTATTTTACTGGGGATGACTTTGCAATCTTTGATTCTACCCCAGTCCCCTCTCCTTACTAGGAGGAAGTCTACCTGAGTTGCATGTTGGCCACTCTTGTTTGTGATCTTGTGACTATCTCTCTTTCTGAACCATGTGTTGGCTACCATCAAGCCATTTGCCAGACATGGCCTCTCCTTCTTTATTCCTGCTGCCCCGCCCATGTGGTCTGAAGCAGTCCTGCTAACCTGTTCTCTCTGTCATGATATATGCATTCAAGTCACCCATTTCCAACACCAATTCCTGTTGCCCTGCTTTATCTAGTAAGTCCTGTAACTGCTGTCTGAATGCCCTCTTTCCCTTAGTATCATAACCCTGCTGTGGAGAATAGGCTGAGATTATGAATAGTGCCCTATCAGTGGGCTGGAGTCTGATTGCCATGAGTCTGTCACTAATTCTGATGACATCTGTTAGTGTCTTCTGAAGATTTTCCCTCACCACAAATACCACACTACTTGCCAGTAACTATTGGTATCCCAAAAGGATCAATATAAGGCGCCATACTCTTCATCAATAACCGGCCCCATATCCATCACTGACCTTTATTTTGCTATTAATAATGCTACTGGTGTACAGTATGAGGGTTAGTATCATACCTCTCAACTGTCAGATTTTCGCAGAATGTCCAGATGTTCATCATGTTTCACTGTTGCAGTCATTATACTTGGGTTATCCTGCTGGCAGGCTACCCGCAGTCGGCCTGAATTCTAAAGTCCTGGTCCAGCTTTGGTTGTTGTTGCCTCTTCCCTGACATCAGTGCACCAGGGGTATAAAAGATGCAGCTGACGCCATTTTCTTCAGTCTTTCTTGCCGCTCGGTGCCCGAAGCAAAAGCAGTTTGGAAGTGCCGGTCGGCCAAATCCTGAGATTTTCAAATCCAAATTTCAGATCCGAAGTCTTCATTAAAGCTAAGTACCTCATTGGGGAAACTTTTTTCTTGCTCCAGACCGATATCAGAAAAAGTTAACAATTGTATTTCTTGTGGGAAACAAATACCTCATAAGGATTTTCATTCTTACTGTATTCCTTGCCTAGGCCCTGACCACGATGTTGCTAGCTGTCGGTTTTGTGCTAGATTTAACCAACGCACTATTAAGTGTTGGTACGATTTTGCTTTTCATTACTTTGACTGAGGATTTAATTATATAATGCCATTGGAACAGCCGACGACAGGAGTTTATAAAAAGTGCAAGGAAAAGGAAAAGGACAGGCATCCGAGGTCCAAAACTGATGACAAAGCTTCCGCTAGGCCAGTCATCGGTTCTCAGTGAGGGGGTTTCGCAGCCTCTGACGCCCGCTACCTCAGAGCCACAGGCCACTTCCGACTCCCACGTGGAGCCGACTAGGCCTCTGGATACTCAACGTATTGGACACTCGGAAACTATTCCCTCAGATGGGTCTGGAGCTGCTGAGCAGGCATCGGCTTCTGAGGGTGTTTTCAGACCTACACAGTTATATGTTAAGCCAACCTCAGCTTCAAAGGCAAAGACTAAAGCAGCTCTAGAGACAAAGAAACAAGTACAGCATTCTCCAGCACAGACTTCCATGTCTAAAAAACAGATGCTTAAAATGGTCTTCATATTCCTTAATAGATTTTTCATATACCCTCATATCAACTTTCTTATAAACTGCTTCATTACTTAAATGTGAAATACACATCTCATAATATATAAGGGAGTTCATTTTAGAACAGGAATTACTCTGTAAAGGCTATTCAGTAGCCGAGGTGCTAGGAGAATCTAATGTTTTTTTTTTTTCAGAAGTTTTACTGTTTGCTTTTTATTGGATTTCTGTTTGAATAAATCAGAACAGTGTTCTACTGTGCTACTTCGACTAATGATCATTTGGAAGTGGTTCATAACGATTTTTCTTTCCAAGTGTTTTTTGCCATATTCTATATTACTGTCTCAGTTTCTGTTTCTGTAACTTTACCCATCTTAATTATATTTCAAGATCTTTCCATCTACCTAGAATAAATCTTTTCATGTGCCATCTAACTATGGTCAATGTACATATGCTAATTAATAAATGCCCATTTTCAGCATATACTTTTATTATGTTTGTGACAATGTTTGTCTTAGAACAACTGTTCCAATTTGCTTTCCTCTTCAAGTACTGGTCACTGGTGTACCTAATATATATATTTCTAGTATTTCTCTATCATTTCTACCAAATAAGTAAATATATGCATATTCCGTCTGCAATTTGTTAATTGTTGTATATTTGAAGTAATTTGTCACTATTCTTACCTTCATGGTTGTTTTATTGTTGTAATGCCTCTTTCTGTGATTTTGCAGTAATCATTTCATGTTTTACAATAATTCTTCCCTCTTTTTCTATTAGTTTTTTAATGTGTGATCCTCCATCTCCTTGTAATTCTCTGTGGAATGCCCTCTGACCTTTGATGATATGTTAGGCAGTCCACTAATGCTTATCAGTTCAGAGGACTGGGGTGTTTTTTCTAGTAAAAGTGTCCAAGTTATTGGTTTATCTTCTGATGCTGCAATTCTAAATCCTTACAAGGATTAGACTCTAGTACATAGCTAATCTCTCTGCACCACACTAAAATATGCTACCTTCTCAGCCTACCCAGAGTCCTAATATTACTAAAGGATAGGAAATGTTTTCTGGCATGTTAAGAGAGCATTACTAACTTCTCATCCATTTGTCTAGTAGCTACTGTAATGAATTCAATGTATTGCTCCTTATAATTATGAATGTGTTTACACTGTCTTGCCTGTTGCTCTCATAATTACTCAGAGTGTATACAATATGTGTCACTTAGTTTCACAGTGTTAGTCTGCCTGTAATGAATGTCACAAGTAATGGCTTTTAATGTTAAAAATGAATGTAATTGGAGCTTTTCTCGCCGGGACTCCACTGAAAATGGACCTGTATCCAGTCGGACTCTCCCGGTTAACAAATGTAAAATAAAATAAAATAAATAAATAAAATAAATTACCCTTATTAGAGTTAAGTAGGAAGTTCAGATGACAACAATGTTGCAGCTGATGAAGCTCTGTATTGTAGTGAAATTCCGATCTAAAATGACTACTTTATGAGTAATCATCTATGTTATCCTGTACTATTATGCCTTCTTGGTGACATAAAGTGTATCATATTCCTCCACGGTTTACTTAGTTATGAATGTTCATGCTACACTACTGTCCTAGTATTATAAAATATTATAGGGTGAAAATTTGTTAGTGTAAACAGTCATTCTGATCTACCACTGAGTGTAATTTCATATCATGCATTGCCTTTATTATGATTATGATATGTTTGCACACTGATATTCAAACGTATCTTGTCAGTGTTTTTGTTTTCTCATGACTGGATGTTCAAAGAGATATTTTTGTCAGTATTGTATGCTCAAATGATTCATCACACTATGTATGTATGTATGTATGTACGTATATATCTATGTATGTATGTATCTATGTATATCTGTATGTATGCATGCATGTATGTATGTATATATCTATGTATGTCTGTATGTACGCATGTATGTATGTATCTACGTATATATCTATGTACGTATGTATGTATTTATCTATGTTTGTCTGTATGTATGCATGCATGTACATATGTTACCTTGTCTCTGCATCTCTTGGAGCTTTTCTCCCTGGGCCTCTGCTGAACAGGGGGTTTCCACACATTCTGACTTTCCCAGTCAACAAAAGCAATCAATCAATCAATGAAGTTGAATAAAACACAGTTGGGTAATAACAAGTAGTACAGGCTCTGCTAGAGTATAATCATTTTCTTTTTGCTGCTGATTACTAAATTAACTATTTATATATATTTTTTCTAAACTGCTGACTGCATTAGTTTCATTTTGTGTTTGTACCTAGTGTTATCACTGCTGGTTCACAGAGGTGTGCTTTTGTTTTTGAAAATGTTTAGAGTAGAAGAATGCATATGGGTAAACTGGTTTTGTTTGGAATATAGGGGAGAAAGTTAGTGAATGGTATGGATCTGTTTAAAAATGAGCTATGAATATGAAATGAGAAATGAGCGCTGTAATCACACAGAAACACACACACAGACATGTACACATGCAAGCACACACACACACACACACACACACACACACACACACACACACACACACACACACACACACACGCACACACACACACGCACACACACACACACTTGTTCTTGGGCAAAGGGATGAAATTTGGTGCATTGTTTCACTTCTTCTGTATGTAATGTGAATTGTTTTTGTTTCTTTTTCTGAAGAAAATGTAGTACAAAACTGTAGGACAAGTATAAGGTACAGACAGGTTATGAGACAACAAAGGCTTATTTGGGGGGGGGTGATAGAGCCAGGGTGGAATTATGAGAGTGCCGGGAGTAGATCATAGAGAGAGACTGTGATGTGCTCATTTGAGTCATGTATGATAGAGACAAAGGATAATGAGAGAAACATACTCACAGGCGAGGAGAGTGTGTTGAGCAGATGGAAAGAGTACTTTGAGGGGCTGATGAATGAAGAGAATGAGAGGGAGAGAAGGTTGGATGACGTGCGGATAGTGAATCGTGCACTGCAGTGGATTAGCAAGGAGGAAGTAAGGATAGCTATGAAGAGGATGAAGAACGGAAAGGCTGTTGGTCCAGATGACATACCTGTGGAAGCATGGCGGTGTTTAGGTGAAATGGCAATGGAGTTTTTAATTAGATTGTTTAATGAAATCTTGGAAAGTTAGAGGATGCCTGAGGAATGGAGAAAAAGTGTTTTGGTACCGTTTTTTAAAGAATAAGGGTGACGTGCAGAGCTGTAGTAACTACAGAGGGATTAAACTGATCAGTCACAGCATGAAGTTATGGGAAAGAGTAGTGGAAGCTAGGTTAAGAAGGGAGGTGGTTATTAGTGATCAGCAGTATGGTTTCATGCCAGGAAAGAGCACTACAGATGCAATGTTTGCTCTGACAGTGTTGATGGAGAAGTACAGAGAAGGTCAGAAGGAGTTGTATTGTGTCTTTGTGGATTTAGAGAAAGCATATGACAGGATGCCTAGAGAGAAGTTGTGGTATTGTATGAGGAAGTCGGGAGTGTCAGAGAAGTATATAAGAGTGGTACAGGATATGTACGAGGGTAGTGTGACAGCGGTGAGGTCTGCGGTGGGAGTGACGGATGCATTTAAGGTGGAGGTGGGATTACATCAAGGATCAGCTCTGAGCCCTTTCTTATTTGCAGTGGTGATGGACAGGTTGACAGACGAGATCAGCCAGGAGTCCCAGTGGACTATGATGTTTGCAGATGACATTGTGATCTGTAGTGAGAGTAGGGAACAGGTAGAGGAGACCTTGGAGAGGTGGAGATATGCTCTAGAGAGAAAAGGAATGAAGGTCAGCAGGACTAAGACAGAATATATGTGTGTGAATGAGAGGGAGGATGGAGGAATGGTGAGGATGCAGGGAGTAGAGGTGGCGAAGGTGAATGAGTTTAAGTACTTCGGATCAACAGTTCAGAGTAATGGTGAGTGTGGAAGAGAGGTGAAGAAGAGAGTACAGGCAGGATGGAGTGGTGGAGAAGACTGTCAGGAGTGATTTGTGACAGACGAGTACCAGTAATAGTGAAAGGGAAGGCATACAAGAGGGTAGTGAGACCAGCTATGTTATATGGGTTGGAGACAGTGGCATTGACAAAAAGGCAGGAGTCAGAGCTTGACATGGCAGAGCTGAAGATGTTAAGATTTGCACTGGGTGTGACGAGGATGGACAGGATTAGGAATAAGTATATTAGAGGATCAGCCCAGGTTGGAAGGTTTGGAGACAAAACCAGAGAGGCAAGATTACATTGGTTTGGACATGTGCTGAGGAGGGATGCAGAGTATATTGGGAAAAAGATGCTAAGGATGAAGCTGCCAGGTAACAGGAAAAGAGGAAGGCCTAAGATAAGGTTTATGGATGTGGTGAGAGAGGACGTGCAGGTGGTTGGTGTGACAGACCAAGATGCGGAGGACAGGAAGAAATGGAAACAGTTGATCTGCTGTGGTGACTCCTAATGGGAGCAGCCGAAAGAAAAAGAAGAAGAAGATGATAAAGACAGGGTGGAATGATGAGCGTGCCGGGAGTAGATCATAGAGAGAGAGACTGTGATGTGCTCATTTGAGTCATGTATGATAAAGAGGGTGGAATGATGAGAGTGCCGGGAGTAGATCATAGAGAGAGACTGTGATGTGCTCATTTGAGTCGTGCATGATAGAGACAGGGTGGAATGATGAGAGTGCTGGGAGTAGATCATAGAGAGAGACTGTGATGTGCTCATTTGAGTCATGTATGATAGAGGCAGGGTGGAATGATGAGAGTGCTGGGAGTAGATCATAGAGAGAGACTGTGATGTGCTCATTTGAGTCATGTATGATAGAGACAGGGTGGAATGATGAGAGTGCCGGGAGTAGATCATAGAGAGAGACTGTGATGTGCTCATTTGAGTCATGTATGATCGGATGGAATGATGAGAGTACAGGGAGTAGATCAACGAGAGAGACTGTGATGTGCTCATTTGAGTCATGTATGATAGAGACAGGGTGGAATGATGAGAGTGCCGGGAGAAGATCATAGAGAGAGAGAGACTATGATGTGCTCATTTGAGTCATGTATGATAGAGACAGGGTGGAATGGTGAGAGTGCTGGGAGTAGATCATAGACAGAGACTGTGATGTGCTCATTTGAGTCATGTATGATAGAGACAGGGTGGAATGATGAGAGTGCCGAGAGTAGATCATAGACAGATATTGTGATGTGCTCATTTTTAGTCATGTATGATAAAGAGGGTGGAATGATGAGAGTGCCGGGAGTAGATCATAGAGAGAGACTGTGATGTGCTCATTTGAGTCATGTATGATAGAGACAGGGTAGAATGATGAGAGTGCTGGGTGTAGATCATAGAGAGAGACTGTGATGTGCTCATTTGAGTCATGTATGATAGAGACAGGGTGGAATGATGAGAGTGCCGGGTGTAGATCATAGAGAGAGACTGTGATGTGCTCATTTGAGTCATGTATGATAGAGACAGGGTGGAATGATGAGAGTGCCGGGAGTAGATCATAGAGAGAGACTGTGATGTGCTCATTTGAGTATGATAGAGACAGGGTGGAATGATGAAAGTGCCCGGAGTAGATCATAGAGAGAGAGACTGTGATGTGCTCATTTGAGTCATGTATGATAGAGACAGGGAGGAATGATGAGAGTGCCAGGAGTAGATCATAGAGAGAGACTGTGATGTGCTCATTTGAGTCATGTATGATAGAGACAGGGTGGAATGATGAGAGTGCCGGGAGAAGATCATAGAGAGAGAGAGAGACTGTGATGTGCTCATTTGAGTCATGTATGCTAGAGACAGGGTGGAATGATAAGAGTACCGGGAGAAGATCATAGAGAGAGAGACTGTGATGTGCTCATTTGAGTCATGTATGATAGAGAGGGTTGAATGATGAGAGTGCCGGGAGGAGATCATAGACAGAGACTGTGATGAGCTCATTTGAGTCATGTATGATAGAGACAGGGTGGAATGATGAGAGTGCCGGGAGTAGATCATAGACAGAGACTGTGATGTGCTCATTTGAGTCATGTATGATAGAGACAGGGTGGAATGATGAGAGTGCCGGGAGTAGATCATAGAGAGAGAGACTGTGATGTGCTCATTTGAGTCATGTATGATAGAGACAGGGTGGAATGATGAGAGTGCCGGGAGTAGATCATAGAGAGAGACTGTGATGTGCTCATTTGAGTCATGTATGATAGAGACAGGGTGGAATGATGAGAGTGCCGGGAGTAGGTCATAGAGAGAGACTGTGATGCGCTCATTTGAGTCATGTATGATAGAGACAGGGTGGAATGATGAGAGTGCTTGGTGTAGATCATAGAGAGAGAGACTGTGATGTGCTTATTTGAGTCATGTATGATAGAGACAGGGTGGAATGATGAGAGTGCTGGGTGTAGATCATAGAGAGAGACTGTGATGTGCTCATTTGAGTCATGTATGATAGAGACAGGGTGGAATGATGAGAGTGCCGGGAGTAGGTCATAGAGTGAGAGAGAGAGACTGTGATGTGCTCATTTGAGTCATGTATGATAGAGACAGGGTGGAATGATGAGAGTGCTGGGTGTAGATCATAGAGAGAGACTGTGATGTGCTCATTTGAGTCATGTATGATAGAGACAGGGTGGAATGATGAGAGTGCCGGGAGTAGGTCATAGAGAGAGACTGTGATGTGCTCATTTGAGTCATGTATGATAGAGACAGGGTGGAATGATGAGAGTGCCGGGAGTAGATCACAAACAGAGACTGTGATGTGCTCATTTGAGTCATGTATGATAGAGACAGGGAGGAATGATGAGAGTGCTGGGAGTAGATCATAGAGAAAGACTGTGATGTGCTCATTTGAGTCATGTATGATAGAGACAGGGTGGAATGATGAGAGTGCCGGGAGAAGATCCTAGAGAGAGAGAGAGACTGTGATGTGCTCATTTGAGTCATGTATGATAGAGACAGGGTGGAATGATGAGAGTGCCGGGAGTAGGTCATAGAGAGAGACTGTGATGTGCTCATTTGAGTCATGTATGATAGAGACAGGGTGGAATGATGAGAGTGCCGGGAGTAGATCACAGACAGAGACTGTGATGTGCTCTTTTGAGTCATGTATGATAGAGACAGGGAGGAATGATACGAGTGCCGGGAGTAGATCATAGAGAGAGACTGTGATGTGCTCATTTGAGTCATGTATGATAGAGTCAGGGAGGAATGATGAGAGTGCCGGGAGTAGATCATAGAGAGAGACTGTGATGTGCTCATTTGAGTCATGTATGATAGAGACAGGGTGGGATGATGAGAGTGCCGGGAGAAGATCATAGAGAGAGAGAGAGAGACTGTGATGTGCTCATTTGAGTCATGTATGATAGAGACAGGGTGGAATGATGAGAGTGCCGGGAGTAGATCATAGAGAGAGAGACTGTGATGTACTCATTTGAGTCATGTATGATAGAGACAGGGTGGAATGATGAGAGTGCCGGGAGAAGATCATAGAGAGAGAGAGACTGTGATGTGCTCATTTGAGTCATGTATGATAGAGACAGGGTGGAATGATGAGAGTGCCGGGAGTAGATCATAGAGAGAGACCGTGATGTGCTCATTTGAGTCATGTTTGATAGAGACAGGGTGGAATGATGAGAGTGCTGGGAGTAGATCTTAGAGAGAGACTGTGATGTGCTCATTTGAGTCATGTATGAAGTGTGCAAGTGGATTGCATTAAGGATGCCTGTGGGTGTGTGTAACCCCAGTCAGGGACATTCTACAGTAGTCTGCACAGCTGAAATGTATGTACAGCACAATTAACATGAAATCTTGGCTTAGATGCCTAAAAGCAATACATAAATGCATAACAGAACACACAGTTTAGTTATTTTTATTTGTTTCACGTACGTTACCAGGAAATTCCAAATTGTTTTGAAATGTCTGGAGCCTTCCTCACCGGGCCTCTGATGAAAAGGGATTTTTTGTTAAACCTGGTCTGACTTTCCCAGTACACAAAGACAAAATAAATAAATAATAAATAAAATGTACTTGTACATTTACTGTTACAGCTCTGTCTAAGGCACGTGCATTGTGTAATACTTACCACATGAAATGTATGTGTGTTCCAGGCTCAGTGATAATCCTGACCTATTTTAGCAGCTGTGGTCACACATGCTGGGAACAATGGCATTCTGTTAAGCTTTACTCTTGGCATGGGACACATTGTCATTTGCAACCTTCCTATACTATGCCAATGTCCAGTTCTATCCTCCAATGGCATTTTTGTTACCAGCACTTGGTTCCACGCCTTAGCATGCTCTGCTTGCCTAGGTATTAAGTGCCTCTATGAGGTTATACTTTTCCTCAGGTGTTAGATATCAGACTTGTGTTGTCTTCCATGCTGATGTTGCATGCTGATCCTAGGAGTAACACAGTGGATGTTATTAGTTCTGGGACTGACCTTTAACATTTGGAACACAATTCTTACCCGAACCTGCCTGCATGTACCTAGCAGTACAATGTGACTCTGCCCAGCCTTCCATAGTGAAAGTGAGAGGGAGTGTGTGTGTGTGTGTGTGTGTGTGTGTGTGTGTGTGTCTGTATGAGCGTATGGATGTGCATGTGCATGTACATGCATGTCTGCGTGTCATTGCATATCTGAACAGCACAGTGTCTGATATGCATTCATTCCACAGTAGCTTAGGACTAAATGGCCTACATTTAAACATATTAGATATTTTTTTGAGGGGGGTTAGCCTGCAAGGTATGTGTGGGTTTTATTAGATTCAATTCTAATTCATAGCAGGTCTGTGCATTTATATTGCTAAGTGTCCAGAACAGCATACAAAATATATATATATATATATATATATATATATATATATATATATATATATATATATATATATATATATATATATATATATATATATATATATATATATACAATTCTAAGTGCATAGGTTCATATTAATGCATGAATGACAGGAATACATCTACTACTGACATACATTATACTAGTGCTATGGATGTAATTTCTATATTGTACTCTGTTTTAGGAAATTATGCATATGTTCCCCTTTACCTACTGTATTTCTACTTTAAAAACATTTTTTGCTTTTACTTTATGTTTCCAATGAAATTTGAAAAATGCGATAAACACTAACACAAAAATGGTGACCCTTTTCAGTTAGTTTACAACAGTTTGCTAAATTCCTAGTTGAGACGTTCTTACAAAACACTCTGTGAAACACAGCCTTGCTCCTATAGACACAGCTTTGTAAAGTCGCACTAACTTCGTACATGCATGGATAGACACAGCTATGTAAAGTCGCACTAACCGCATGCATGGATAGACACAGCTTTGTAAAGTCGCACTAACTTCGTACATGCATGGATAGACACAGCTTTGTAAAGTTGCACTAACTTCGTACATGCATGGATAGACACAGCTTTGTAAAGTCACACTAACTTCGTACATGCGTGGATAGACACAGCTTTGTAAAGTCACACTAACTTCGTACATGCGTGGATAGACACAGCTTTGTAAAGTCACACTAACTTCGTACATGCGTGGATGTGCTTTATCACCAAGCAGCATCTGTATTATTTTGACTTATACACAAACGTGGACATGATTGTACAGTAACATGAATCCTTACATCTAACTGATCTACCTGCCATCATGCCGAATGTGAGTTGGTACCAGTCTTATTTTCAGAAACTTGCCACCATTTTGCTGTTTGACTTTGGATGAATAAAATGTCTTCTGTAAATGCCCAGTGCAGAGCTCCCAGCTGGAGCCCCCCAAGGAAATTAAAATATTCCTATTGCTGTACCTCAGTAGGTACAGGAAAAGACTGGAAGCTGCATAGAGAGAGAGAGAGAAGAAAGCAGCCATGAGCTCTTCCCAGTGGGAGGAGGAAGATGCGAGGACACGTTCAGAGTGGCTCAGCAAGTACCTTTACCATTGCTGCCACTAATACACTCCCAGACTTGGAGGACAGCTGTCCTTCTGTGCTACTGCACATCTCATCTCAGCCTTGTACACTGAGGAGACATTTCACCCTAACACTACTCTTCCATGCTGTGGCTGCTTATATAGATTGCATTGTAATCATATCTAATTTGGTATTCTATTTTCCTTACCTGATTATTTCTGTATTCCATATTTTTGTATTGTGTATCCCTCTGCATGCTTATACACATAGCAGGATGGGCATCCTCTAGGTGATACCCCATACTGTGTCCTTCAGTCATGTCACTGCTGACAATGGACAGGCATTTGGTGGGCAGACACTCATTCACACACAATCACACACACACACACACACACACACACACACACACACACACACACACACACACACACACACACACACGTGTACAGTGGTTCAGCCATTGCTGGCTAGGAGGTTTATTGCCATCTGTAGGATATTTGGTGTGTGGTCTGCTATAGAGGTGTAAGGTGGTGGTGGGCATACTGTCAGGGATTACACTTCTGGAGGTACTTCATAGCATTATGTCTGTTGAGAACCCTGTGGCTGTGACAGAACATTTACATGTGATGCCAGTATATTGTTCTATCACATACTGACAATGCCTCTGCTAACAGAGTCCTTCTTGTATTTTGTCCACTGTGAGATGAGACGGAAACCCAGAGGTGTATGTAGCACAGAAGATTAAAAGACCTGCACTCACTGACCTCAGGACCTGCCACCCCTGACCTATTTACCTCCTGCTCTTTCATTCTACAGTTTTCCATTTATATTTCATATTTTTATCATTTACAATATACTTAATACTCACTTTCTTCCCATGTAGTCTCTCTCTGCAGAGGTGGAACAGCCAAGGTCATCTCTGCTGTATCTTGTAATTATCCATGACATTCTGGGTATCCTGAGACTGCCTTGTCTTGTCTCCAGTGGGCAGCCTGAAACATTCACCACTGCTTGAGTACTTCCAGCTGCAGCACATAAAGTTCTGGAGAGATGGTGGGGCCCATATCATCACCTCCTGCAGTGAGTTCAAGACTCATCATACTGTCAGGCTCTGACCTCCAAGCACCAGAGACTACCTTGCCAACAATATTTGGGACTAACCATTCTGGCACCTACAGGCAGGAGTCAGGTAACTAGTCTCTGGGCCATTTTGGTCATATGCCTGATGCCATGTCCCCCACATATTGGCCCATCTTCTGTGTACCCATCCTGTTATCATAACTATGCTTTGTGCATTGTTCATACCCTTCCCATCATGACTTGTCTCTGTCCTTGCTTCCATATAGGCTACCTCCTTTCCTCCCATATATCTTATAAAAAGGGGGCCTATCCCCGTCATAAAAATGAATATATCCTTCTGTGCCACCTCCTGCAGCTTATTCCCGTGTGTTATCCTTTTGTGTTTCCTTTGTACTTCCCCTTTTCCTACAATTCTATCTATTCGTTTCCATCCATATCAAATAAATAAACTGAAGTGCATCAATGGACACCTTCATATTACGCCTTGTGATACAACGGATTTCTCCATATACCAGAACCACTAGGCCAAGGTTTGCACAATCTAGCAGCCAAGTCTCAAAAACATCTGCAAACAACACTTGTCACTGTTTGCTTAGTAAACTTTTAAAGTTACAGCTTATCACAATAATGTACATCTAGTAAATATGTGCAGGAATTTTCTTGCTTACCGTCTCTGTTTTGCACAGCTCAGGTGGGCAGATTGCCATAAGCTGCACACATGTGAAGTCCTGCCCTGCTTTGGTTGGTTATACCACATTTACCTTCCGTGTAGCATCACCATTCATCAACCTTCTTTGACTATGAAAACCAACCCAAATATACTGACCGAAAGCATAGCCCTGGACCAGTACTGAGAACCAGCACCCAACCCTCCCCTCTTCAAATTCACTGTAATAAGCATAAACGATCAGATTACTACAGTTAAATCTACAACCCCCTCAGTTTTCTTTCTATTTACACACACCAACCAGGTGGCCAGATGAACAACACACCCCCTCCCTTCTGCCCCATCCATTCAGGTCTCATTTCTGTGCCCTGCTCCCAGCCCTCCCTCAACACTGCCTGACAGAGCACTACAGCGCTTCTGCATTAGTTAAAAAAATTCTCCTTTTAAAACTATGGCAAACTGTTTGCTACAAATGTAGCAAACAGTTGCTGCAGTTTATACCCTGCCTGCATGGAGTGTTATGGTGCACATTTTTGTTAAAAAAAATACATATATTTAGTTGAAACAAAAAATATTTATTTTTTTACTTTTAAACGATAGCTACAGGTTAGACTACACACAGAGTGTTATAGCACTTAAGTTTGATTGTAAATTTGGTAGCAGCTTTTAAAAACCAGTATTGCATTAATGAAAGATCAGAACTGGCTGGTTCACCCCAGCACTTTGCACCTGGGGAAGTTGCCCATCTCACCCCACCCTAGCTATGATACTGATACTGACAACTTTTATCTTCGCAAAAGGGAATACCAAATAAGTTGTTATAAACAGACACGTCATAAGAAGGAATTCTACCCAACAATTTATCTGGTTATGTAGCTACAAGACTTACTGAATTCTAACTACATCTGACTTAAATGCCCAAACAACAGATGCTCAGTTTCACGGACAAATGAGCTAAAGAGTGAGCTGTTGCTAGAATACATTTCCTTTGTTCTTATTCCAAAAGAAAGGCAATAACTAAAAGTCTACCCCCCCCCCATCTATCTCGCTCTCTCTACTTAAGAGACCTAGTCAGTATTTCTTCAGTGTGAATATAATGCTCCTATCTATGCAGTCATATACTTGTGGTAGGTGGGGCAGTCCAAATCAGGTAATGCATTCTTTTGACCTGCAGTAACATTTCAAGGAGCATTGAACTATAACCAGTGGAAATGTGTACACTTTTGAAAATCTGGTGTTAATGTTTAAAAGCCCAGCTGTATTTTTTAGCCCCTTGCAGGTGACCATTGGCTGCCAGCTGGGCCTCTTCTTGTCTACCAGGTTTACTTAGCACTCCTTACCATTCCAGATTCGCTCCAACCCCATCCTTGGGGGTTATGAGGAGATTGTGACTCCTGGTGAAGTGTCACGTTGCTGCCAATAAGTATTTTTCTGTTTGTGTCTTAATGTCTCTACCCATGCACATTGAACAGATCTGTAATGGGGACATGTTGGCATGTCACCCACTGCCTTGGTGACTTAGTCAATGCCCCACCACCACAACAACTTCCTTTTAGACAATGCCCTCTCTGTACATTACCAGTTTCCACCAAGTATCATGTGCAAGGTGCACCCAAATGCTGACCCCCCATGATGGGCACGCCCATATTTTTCCTACCAAGACTACAAATTGGACTCAGGTTGCCTGGGCCTCAGTCAGGGCTTTATCCCATAATGCCACAGTGCTGGCTAGCTCTGTAGTTTTACTGAAAGCAATTGTGTGTTTTGTACAGTCCTCGTTGTACATGCTGCATGATTTACTTGAAGCAACAATCATATTTTATTTATACAATTTTTTAAACTAAAAGTAATCACATTTACCTCAGCTTAATACAGCTCTTTGTATGTTTTACTAAAAGACAGTTACAAACTTTACTAACTAACGCATTTCTCTCCTGAAAATAATTACTTTCAGTTTAGTATGATACTACTTGTAAGATTAAACACACACACACACACACACACACACACACACACACACACACACACACACACACACACACACACACACACACACACACACAAACACACACACATTCTGATGTTTCACTGGATCAGGTTGGGTTATTTAGTGGTGAAGAAGGTGATAGTTCGACTAAAGCTAGTAGTATTTTATATATATATATATATATATATATATATATATATATATATATACATATATGTACACACACGTGCACGCACACACACAGACAAACACACAAAGTGAGAGAGACCATGTAAGGTCATTCACAAAGTCCAGTACACTCAGTAATATAATTCAAGAGCTTTAAACAGGGAACCATAAACTGTGAGCACTTTCATCAGAAATAAAGATTTCGGCTAAAAAAAAAAAAAAGTTTTATGGACTGAAAGCAATAAGTTGTAACAAATGTTTTATATACAACTTGGAAAAAAAACCCAGTAGAAACTATGATAACAGCTGCTTTCTGAGAGCGGGAAACACTAGCATGTCGCTTCACAGAAACAGTACATTGTAAATTCACTTTCGCAGCATTCTTGGTCAACACTATATTTATTACTAAGTATAGTCTTGCTTGAGGTTGCGATATTCAAAGCAATCCTAGAAAAATATGAAAGAAGAAAGCAGAAATTTTGGATTGGTTAGCTTTAAGCTCCTGCTGTAAACACGTATATTTTTCCTGTGTTGTTTCTCTAGCATTAGCTTGGATCATAGAGCTTCAGGCAATGCTTACTAGTATTCTGTTGTCATAGGAGTCTGAACATGACTTATTTATAAAGGGATGTCATAGCAATGTGATGCTTAAGCACTTCCCAGCCTCATAAAGCAGCTGTCATCACAGTTGTTACCCCTGACATATGTACGTTTTGAATAAATAATCCTTGTTAGAACTTGTCGCTTTCACTTCATAAACATTTTTGTCTGATGATGTCCTTTTTGGGACAAAATTATAAATTGGTTGTGTTTGCCTTGGAATGAATATATTCCTTATACCACACTGTGTGACCTTGCAAGAGTTTTTATTAATTTGAATTCAAAATGAATTCTTCGTGTAGACAACAGAGTTTACAGTTACTATACCCACGCTCTCTGTCTCACATCTATCTATATCTACAAATATATCTATATATATTAGGCTGAATTCCCACTCTTTTAGAAGGCTTTCATCAGTGGTGTTCTATGGCGGGAGGGGATCGTTAGTGACAGACCTCTTTGAACTATTTTTTGCAGGCTTGTGGTTAAATACATTTCCTTCTGTTGAGGCTGTTTATTTTTTTAGGATTTTTTTCAAGTTCATGGAGGATTGTTTTTTTATTGAATATTTTTTGTCCATCTGTTCTCTTCTTTGGTTGTCAGTTTCCGTCTTGTTGTAGTCACACTTATGTACTTTTAAGAGATGCTTAATGTTTAAAATACTCTGCGAAGCCATGGCAACCTGTGCTGTGTGTGAGGTCTTTTCTACACAGTCACTTTTCATTACTTCAGTGCTTCCCTTAAACACGAAATAGGTTGTCAGCTCCTAGTGGGCATACCTTAGGTTTCCCAGCTGGGTCCCAGTAGATGAACAGTGTGATTCCAAAGAACCAACCCACTCATTCAGCCAGTAACCAACTACCCTGCTGTTGTTCACGTAGAACCTGCAGCAGGACACACACTAATTATACAATAACCACGCATTGCCAGTCAAAAATATTCACGCTGACTGGACAGCCCAACCAGCATGCCCACTGTAAATCAAGCATATACCAATAGAAGTCCAGTCACTAAAGTACGATTGAGGGGTTAGACTTTTTTATTGTCATATGCTAGAGAAGGCAGAGCAAAATACAAGAAAAATCTGGCACATTCTGCAAAAGTAAAGAAACAGAAATATACTGGATTTTCCTTGTACTGTGTGCTGTCCCTCCTTAAATGTTGACGCTTGTACCTCTCAACTGACCAAATCTTTACAGAATGTTCAGATTTTGGCCTCACAGGTTTGGTCTTTTCTTCATTAAAAAAGTAATTTTCTGTCAAGCCACTGGGGATGGAAGCCATTAAATAAAGGCAGACAATTGAGGTTTAGGCTTCATATCTTTGAGCAGATGTACGCTAACACAAAACCTTTTGTTCCCATAACTGTCTAAATTTATGAGAGCAATGCAGTATGTCCCTGGTTTTGAACCTCTGTCTCCACCCCCCCCCTTGTAATTTGGCTTTGACCAGGCTTCTTGCATGAAAAGCAGCAAATATAAAAAACAGTAATGGAGATTCTCTTTTTTCTGTCGCTTCTCTTGAACAGCACAGATGTACTGTGCAAGTGCGGGAACATAAGTTAAATACTCATGCACAATACATCAGAAAAGGCAGAAGAAAGCAGAGGAACACTACAGAACCGTTACACAGACACATTTCTAAGAAAGATAAACAATTTATTTCTTAAATAATACCATTGTATAATAGCAATAACCCAATCCTGAGTGTGAGTAATGCTTGATTTACCCACGGTTGGCTTTTTTTGATCATGATGCCTTCACCTTGGACATGCAAGAAATACAACAGGCAAATACAGAAAGTATTGCAATGTGTTGTATGCCAAATCAGAGAAAGTTGTTGGCACTGTAGGATCTGCTGTCTTGTTAAATGTCCAAACTCTCTGTACTAAATGGGTCAGTGGCAGACAGTGTAGCACAGACGAGGGTGGGGGTCTGCTTGAAGTGAAGGGTTTCTTTTTTCTTGGTGTTGGACAAAAGGAGCTAAGCAACTAGACATAAAGTACTGTTGCTAAGGTAGTCACTGTAGGAACAGATTTTCATGGAGATATCACTGTAGGAGTAAATTGCGGTATTTTGATTTATTAACCAATGAGGCTACGTTGCTTAAGCCATTTTTTTTAGCAGTTCTGCTCATGTGCCAAGACTAACATTGGTACTGTGCCTGTGTATGTGCCGATGTTGATGGCATGCTGTGTCTGTGTATGTACAGATGTTGATGGCATGCTGTGCCTGTGTATGTACCGATGCTGATGGCATGCTGTGCCTGTGTATGTACCAATGCTGATGGCATGCTGTGCCTGTGTATGTACCGGTGCTGATGGCATGCTGTGTCTGTGTATGTACAGACGTTGATGGCATGTTGTGCCAGTGTATGTACCAATGCTGATTGCATGCTGTGCCTGTGTATGTACCGGTGCTGATGGCATGCTGTGTCTGTGTATGTACAGATGTTGATGGCATGCTGTGCCTGTGTATGTACCGATGCTGATGGCATGTGGTGCTGTGTATGTACAGATGTTGATGGCGTGCTGTGTCTGTGTATGTACAGATGTTGATGGCATGCTCTGCCTGTGTATGTACTGATGCTGATGGCATGCTGTGTCTGTGTATGTACAGATGTTGATGGCATGCTGTGCCTGTGTATGTAGTGATGCTGATGGCATGCTGTGTCTGTGCATGTACCGATGCTGATGGCATGCTGTGTCTGTGTATGTACAGATGTCGATGGCATGCTGTGCCTGTGTATGAACCAATGCTGATGGCATGCTGTGCCTGTGTATGTACCGATGCTGATGGCATGCTGTGCCTGTGTATGTACCGATGTTGACTGCATGCTGTGTCTGCGTATGTACCGATGCTGATGGCATGCTGTGTCTGTGTATGTACAGATGTTGATGGCATGCTGTGTCTGTGTATGTACCAATGCTGATGGCATGCTGTGTCTGTGTATGTACTGATGTTGATGGCATGCTGTGCCTGGGTATGTACCGATACTGATTGCATGCTGTGCCTGTGTATGTACCGGTGCTGATGGCATGCTGTGTCTGTGCATGTACAGATGTTGATTGCATGCTGTGCCTGTGTATGTACCGATGCTAATGGCATGCTGTGCCTGTGTATGTACAGATGTTGATGGCATGCTGTGCCTGTGTATGTATTGATGCTGATGGCATGCTGTGTCTGTATATGTACAGATGTTGATGGCATGCTGTGCCTGTGTATGTACCGATGCTGACTACATGCTGTGTCTGCATATGTACCGATGCTGATGGCATGCTGTGTCTGTGCATGTACAGATGTTGATTGCATGCTGTGCCTGTATATGTACCGATGCTAATGGCATGCTGTGCCTGTGTATGTACAGATGTTGATGGCATGCTGTGCCTGTGTATGTATTGATGCTGATGGCATGCTGTGTCTGTATATGTACAGATGTTGATGGCATGCTGTGCCTGTGTATGTACCAATGCTGATTGCATGCTGTGTCTGTGTATGTACAGATGTTTATGGCATGATGTGCCTGTGTATGTACCGATGCTGATTGCATGCTGTTTCTGTGTATGTACTGATGCTGATGACATGCTGTGCCTGTGTATGTACCGATGCTGATGGCATGCTGTGTCTGTGTATGTACCGATGCTGATGGCATGCTGTGTCTGTGTATGTACCGATGCTGATGACATGCTGTGCCTGTGTATGTACCGATACAGATGGCATGCTGTGCCTGTGCATGTACCGATGCTGATGGCATGCTGTGTCTGCGCATGTACAGATGTTGATGGCATGCTGTGCCTGTGTATGTACCGATGCTGATGGCATGCTGTGCCTGTGTATGTACTGATGCTGATGGCATGCTGTGCCTTTGTATGTACAGATGTTGATGGCATGCTGTGCCTGTGCATGTACCAATGCTGATGGCATGCTGTGTCTGTGTATGTACCAATGCTGATGGCATGCTGTGCCTGTGTATGTACTGATGCTAATGACATGCTGTGCCTGTGTATGTATCGATGCTGATTGCATGCTGTGCCTGTGCATGTACCGATGATGATGGCATGCTGTGCCTATGTATGTACTGATGCTGATGGCATGCTGTGCCTGTGTATGTACTGATGCTGATGACATGCTGTGTCTGTGCATGTACCGATGCTGATGGCATGCTGTGTCTGTGTATGTACAGATGTTGATGGCATGCTGTGCCTGTGTATGTACAAATGCTGATGGCATGCTGTGCCTGTGTATGTACCGATGCTAATGGCATGCTGTACCTGTGTATGTACCGATGCTGACTGCATGCTGTGTCTGTGTATGTACCGATGCTGATGGCATGCTGTGTCTGTGTATGTACAGATGTTGATGGCATGCTGTGTCTGTGTATGTACCGATGCCGATGGCATGCTGTGCCTGTGTATGTACAGATGTTGATGGCATGCTGTGCCTGTGTATGTATTGATGCTGATTTCATGCTGTGTCTGTGTATGTACAGATGTTGATGGCATGATGTGCCTGTGTATGTACCGATGCTGATTGCATGCTGTGTCTGTGTATGTACCAATGCTGATGGCATGTTGTGTCTGTGTATGTACTGATGCTGATGACATGTTGTGCCTGTGTATGTACCGATGTTGATGGCATGCTGTGCCTGTGTATGTACCGATGTTGATGGCATGCTGTGCCTGTGTATGTACCAATGCTGATGGCATGCTGTGCCTGTGTATGTACCGGTGCTGATGGCATGCTGTGTCTGTGTATGTACAGACGTTGATGGCATGTTGTGCCAGTGTATGTACCGATGCTGATTGCATGCTGTGCCTGTGTATGTACCGGTGCTGATGGCATGCTGTGTCTGTGTATGTACAGATGTTGATGGCATGCGGTGTCTGTGTATGTACAGATGTTGATGGCATGCTGTGTCTGTGTATGTACAGATGTTGATGGCATGCTGTGCCTGTGTATGTAGTGATGCTGATGGCATGCTGTGCCTGTATATGTACTGATGCTGATGGCATGCTGTGTCTGTGTCTGTGTATGTACAGATGTTGATGGCATGCTGTGCCTGTCTATGTACAGATGTTGATGGCATGCTGTGTCTGTGCATGTACCAATGCTGATGGCATGCTGTGTCTGTGTATGTACAGATATCGATGGCATGCTGTGCTTGTGTATGAACCAATGCTGATGGCATGCTGTGCCTGTGTATGTACCGATGCTGATAGCATGCTGTGCCTGTGTATGTACCGATGCTGACTGCATGCTGTGTCTGCATATGTACCGATGCTGATGGCATGCTGTGTCTCTGTATGTACAGATGCTGATGGCATGCTGTGTCTGTGTATGTACCAATGCTGATGGCATGCTGTGTCTGTGTATGTACTGATGTTGATGGCATGCTGTGCCTGCGTATGTACCGATACTGATTGCATGCTGTGCCTGTGTATGTACCGGTGCTGATGGCATGCTGTGTCTGTTCATGTACAGATGTTGATTGCATGCTGTGCCTGTGTATGTACCGATGCTAATGGCATGCTGTGTCTGTGTATGTACAGATGTTGATGGCATGCTGTGCCTGTGTATGTATTGATGCTGATGGCATGCTGTGTCTGTATATGTACAGATGTTGATGGCATGCTGTGCCTGTGTATGTACCGATGCTGACTACATGCTGTGTCCGAGTATGTACCGATGCTGATGGCATGCTGTGTCTGTGTATGTACAGATGTTGATGGCATGCTGTGTCTGTGTATGTACCGATGCTGATGGCATGCTGTGTCTGTGTATGTACTGATGTTGATGGCATGCTGTGCCTGTGTATGTACCGATACTGATTGCATGCTGTGCCTGTGTATGTACCGGTGCTGATGGCATGCTGTGTCTGTGCATGTACAGATGTTGATTGCATGCTGTGCCTGTATATGTACCGATGCTAATGGCATGCTGTGCCTGTGTATGTACAGATGTTGATGGCATGCTGTGCCTGTGTATGTATTGATGCTGATGGCATGCTGTGTCTGTATATGTACAGATGTTGATGGCATGCTGTGCCTGTATATGTACCAATGCTGATTGCATGCTGTGTCTGTGTATGTACAGATGTTGATGGCATGATGTGCCTGTGTATGTACCGATGCTGATTGCATGCTGTTTCTGTGTATGTACTGATGCTGATGACATGCTGTGCCTGTGTATGTACCGATGCTGATGGCATGCTGTGTCTGTGTATGTACCGATGCTGATGGCATGCTGTGTCTGTGTATGTACCGATGCTGATGACATGCTGTGCCTGTGTATGTACCGATACAGATGGCATGCTGTGCCTGTGCATGTACCGATGCTGATGGCATGCTGTGTCTGCGCATGTACAGATGTTGATGGCATGCTGTGCCTGTGTATGTACCGATGCTGATGGCATGTTGTGCCGGCATGCTATGCCTTTGTATGTACAGATGTTGATGGCATGCTGTGCCTGTGCATGTACCGATGCTGATGGCATGCTGTGTCTGTGTATGTACCAATGCTGATGGCATGCTGTGCCTGTGTATGTACTGATGCTAATGACATGCTGTGCCTGTGTATGTATCGATGCTGATTGCATGCTGTGCCTGTGCACGTACCAATGATGATGGCATGCTGTGCCTATGTATGTACTGATGCTGATGGCATTCTGTGCCTGTGTATGTACTGATGCTGATGACATGCTGTGTCTGTGCATGTACCGATGCTGATGGCATGCTGTGTCTGTGTATGTACAGATGTTGATGGCATGCTGTGCCTGTGTATGTACAAATGCTGATGGCATGCTATGCCTGTGTATGTACCGATGCTAATGGCATGCTGTACCTGTGTATGTACTGATGCTGACTGCATGCTGTGTCTGTGTATGTACCGATGCTGATGGCATGCTGTGTCTGTGTATGTACAGATGTTGATGGCATGCTGTGTCTGTGTATGTACTGATGCCGATGGCATGCTGTGCCTGTGTATGTACAGATGTTGATGGCATGCTGTGCCTGTGTATGTATTGATGCTGATTGCATGCTGTGTCTGTGTATGTACAGATGTTGATGGCATGATGTGCCTGTGTATGTACCGATGCTGATTGCATGCTGTGTCTGTGTATGTACTGATGCTGATGACATGCTGTGCCTGTGTATGTACCGATGCTGATGGCATGCTGTGTCTATGTATGTACCAATGCTGATGGCATGCTGTGTCTGTGTATGTACTGATGCTGATGACATGTTGTGCCTGTGTATGTACCGATGTTGATGGCATGCTGTGCCTGTGCATGTACCGATGCTGATGGCATGCTGTGTCTGTGCATGTACAGATGTTGATGGCATGCTGTGCCTGTGTATGTACCTATGCTGATGGCATGCTGTGCCTGTGTATGTACTGATGCTGGTGGCTTGCTGTGCCTGTGTATGTACAGATGTTGATGGCATGCTGTGCCTGTGCATGTACCGATGTTGATGGAATGCTGTGCCTGTGTATGTACCAATGCTGATGGCATGCTGTGCCTGTGTATGTACTGATGCTGATGACATGCTGTGCCTGTGTATGTACCGATGCTGATTGCATGCTGTGCATGTGCATGCACGGATGCTGATGGCATGCTGTACCTGTGTATGTGCTGATGCTGATGGCATGCTGTGTCTGTGTATGTACTGATGTTGATGGCATGCTGTGCCTGTGTATGTACCGATGCTGATGGCATGCTGTGTCTGTGTATGTACCGATGCTGATGGCATGCTGTGTCTGTGTATGTACAGATGTTGATGGCATGCTGTGTCTGTGTATGTACTAATGCTGATAGCATGCTGTGTCTGTGTATGTACTGATGTTGATGGCATGCTGTGCCTGTGTATGTACCGATGCTGATTGCATGCTGTGCCTGTGTATGTGCCGGTGCTGATGGCATGCTGTGTCTGTGCATGTACAGATGTTGATTGCATGCTGTGCCTGTGTATGTACCGATGCTGATGGCATGCTGTGCCTGTGTATGTACAGATGTTGATGGCCTGCTGTGCCTGTGAATGTATTGATGCTGATGGCATGCTTTGTCTGTGTATATACAGATGTTGATGGCATGCTGTGCCTGTGTATGTACCGATGCTGATGACATGCTGTGCCTGTGTATGTACCGATGCTCATGGCATGCTGTGCCTGTGCATGCACTGATGCTGATGGCATGCTGTGTCTGTGTATGTACTGATGCTGATGACATGCTGTGTCTGTGTATGTACCGATGCTGATGGCATGCTGTGTCTGTGTATGTACAGATGCTGATGACATGCTGTGTCTATGTATGTACTGATGCTGATGACATGCTGTGTCTGTGTTTGTACCGATGCTGATTGCATGTGGTGCCTGTGTATGTACCGATGCTGATGACATGCTGTGTCTGTGTATGTAGAGATGTTGATGGCATGCTGTGTCTGTGTATGTACAGATGCTGATGACATGCTGTACCTGTGTATGTACCGATGCTGATGGCATGCTGTGTCTATGTATGTACTGATGCTGATGACATGCTGTGTCTATTTATGTACCGATGCTGATTGCATGTGGTGCCTGTGCATGTACCGATGTTGATGGCATGCTGTGTCTGTGTATGTACCGATGCTGATGGCATGCTGTGTCTGTGTATGTACAGATGTTGATGGCATGCTGTGCCTGTGTATGTACAGATGTTGATGGCATGCTGTGCCTGTGCATGTACCGATGCTGATGTCATGCTCTGCCTGTGTATGTACTGATGCTGATGACATGCTGTGTCTGTGTATGTACCGATGCTGATGGCATGCTGTGTCTGTGTATGTACAGATGTTGATGGCATGCTGTGCCTGTGTATGTACAGATGTTGATGGCATGCTGTGCCTGTGCATGTACCGATGCTGATGTCATGCTCTGCCTGTGTATGTACTGATGCTGATGACATGCTGTGCCTGTGCATGTACCGATGCTGATGTCATGCTCTGCCTGTGTATGTACTGATGCTGATGGCATGCTGTGTCTGTGTATGTACAGATGCTGATGGCATGCTGTGTCTGTGTATGTACAGATGCTGATGACATGCTGTGTCTATGTATGTACTGATGCTGATGACATGCTGTGCCTGTGTATGTACCGATACTGATTGCATGCTGTGTCTGTGTATGTACCGATGCTGATGACATGCTGTGCCTGTGTATGTACCAATGTTGATGGCTTGCTGTACCTGTGTATGTACCGATGCTGATGGCATGCTGTGCCTGTGTATGTACCAATGCTGATGGCATCAAACTTCCAAGATTAACTCACTTGTACGGCCCTCTTTCAATTTTTCAGGGCCAGAAACCCCTGCACAGGAGTATGATTGTCAAAGACAAATTATTTAAAACTGAACTGATGTGTGTTGTGTCTATTAAAACCTGTGATCCATACTACAATATATATTGCCTGCATTAAGAAGTAATTGATAGATAATCAAACTCAGTAAATGGAGAAGCTGGAAAGCTATATTTTCTACAACAGTAACTTGTTCTCAAAGCTCTCTTATTGTGGTGAGTAAACTAGGCACCTGTATTACCTTACCTTGCAGAGGTTGCCGTATCTGGAAATAACATGTGGGTAGTAACCCTTACAGTTACATGTAGACCTTGGGAGGTAGACAGTCACAGGAGCTCCTATATCACAGCTGTGCCAAAACCCTTAGACTCAGGTTCAAGCTTGAAGTGTTTAAAAGTATGGACTGTATCCCAGCTTGTGCCACTTTTAGTGATTGCTGAGTACAAATATTCCTAAACAGTGTTGCAGGCATAATTGCTTTTCTTGCAGAGCAAGCCCAAATAAGGCCTCAAAGTGTTTATTGTACCTATCACAACAAAAGGAAATTCAGTGGGTCAGCCACTTTTGTAGTGTTCATTTTGTCCATCTTCCCCTTATTGGAGGCAAAATATTGCTTATCTTTTTCTGAAAGGATGAGTTCTGATATAATATCTCAGTTATCTGAAGCTATCAAAGGTGTGTGTTACAAATGTTCTCTAGCATTGTGTGTTAGAAGAAAGCACCGATAGTTCAATTGGCTCAAAGAAACAATAGACACCACTTCTGGCATAAAAGAAGGATTATTTTTTAGTGATACTGTCATTTGAAACACTTAATAGGATGCATGAAGATTTATACTTAATGCTTTTAGTTCTCCAGGAAGTTGCTCCCACCTAGAGATTTCCTTGAAAGATACTTTAAGTCCCTTATATCTGCTGGTTGGAATAGAGGCAAAGATAACTTTTTCCAGTATAATGTTCAAGTCATAAGATGGCAACACTTGTATTTTTGCAAGTCTTAAAATACAAAACTCCTTTAAGAAACTGTCTGCCTGGAGGATTAGTGGGAGGGGGTGAAGGAATAGAAGCCAATACTGCAGAGACTTGCACTTTAATAGAATAATATGATAATTTAACTTTAAAGATATGGTTAAAATTATCTAACAGTCTTACAACTGAGTAATTTAAAGGGTGTAATCCTTGTATTTTTTCTCATTCTAAACATATCTTCTGTTTCTGAATGTAGTGCATTTTACTTGTAATTCTTTTAGCTTTACTTATGATTTTCAGAACCCCTTATGAGAATACTTCATTGTTAGGAATTAACATGTTCTCCAAGCTGAAAGACTGGATGACTTTTAAGAAGGGATGAACAGCTTTTACATACCTCTCAACTTCTTAGTGTAAGAAATCTGAACAAAACCAAAAATAATGGGGGGACAAATGTCCCAAAACAGGGGCACATTTTAAATATTAATGTTATAAACTTGGAAAGCTACTAGAATAATAGAATTTGCATTAGGATGCATTTTCTGAAGGATATGAATTCTGAAACTCAAAACATCTTTCATTATTTAGTGACTTCAGCCATCAATGATTTGCTAGAAAACCACACATTTTATGAGGAACAGACCAAAATTTTGAGGCAGAAATCTGGACAGTGAAGAGGTCTGCAGATTTACCATGTCACAGAGGTAGCAATGTTTTAAACAGGGAGCTGAACTAGTGGACAGGTACTGGGCTGTATAAGCAGAGAAGGCCATTGTCGCCTTGGCTAGTTCAGGACAATCAATATCCGTTTTGCCCTGCTGGCTGTTTGGTGCAGAGGGTGAAGGTCTGACTATACCCCATCTGACCTGGATTCAAATACCACACTTGTCACTAGAAATCATCTAAGGAGAGATAGGAGTGAATGACCATCACAGGTTTACCTTTTTCAGGGGAAGGATTGACTCGAGCCAATCTGCTCAGACTTTACCAGGTGAGATATTTTAAGCTACAGGGATGAAAGCAGTCACGGCCTACCAAGGGGACCATAGTCATGGTCAAAGGGACAGTGGTACCATTTGTACTAATTTGGTTACGTACCTGCCATCCTGTAGAGAAAGGTGATCAGGACAGCATCCAAGGAAGATGAAAGTTTACTACTTTGCTAGTCTTCCAATTCATGCCCTTCAGTGCTTTCTAAAAAGCAGAGCACTTTTAAAAGGCAAACTCTGCCAAAAAAAGGGTGGCCCCAGTGTGGTGATGTGGGGTGCTAAAGCAGCCGGAGTGGTGTAATGAAGCAAACAGTTAACAGGTTTATTGGTGCAGCTCTATGGCAAAGGCTTTGAGAACCAAAAAGAGTGTGTGTAAAATATCAGTTTCATCCTTAGAAATCAGTAGAGCTGTATGAAAGGGATACATTAGTGCTTGATTCCAAGGACATGGAAGCATGGTTCTAAATCTGTTAAGAAATATGGACAAAGCCTTACATAATGGGGGACAAAGGTCCAAAAATAGGGACACATTTTAAATATTGCTCTTAAAATCTTAGAATGTTGCTAGAATAACAGGATTTGTGTTAGTGTGCATTTTTTAAAAGATATGAAGTCTGAAACGCACATGCATGTCATTATTTAGTGACTTTAATCCTTAGCTCATCCAAGTAACTTGTCAAAAAAAATACAGTTGTTATGAGGAACAGACTAAACATATGAGGCAAAAATCTGGAAATTCTGCAGAAATCTGTACAGTTAAGAGGTATGCATGGAAGGTATGCAGTTTCCAGGTGGTTGGGTGACCATTTATAAAACAGAACTTAGGAAGTGATGTATTCACGTGACTGGCCTTACATTGGAGATGAAGGCTTGAGATACTCGCCTTGTTCTGTAAGGGAATTCACTTCTATATTTTGTTTTCGTGGAAGCATACATCTCAGCTATCCAGATTTTCACAGAATGTCCAGATTTTGACTCATTTTTGGTCTAGTCCTCATAAGATTTGTAGTTTTCTGCCATATGAAGTCACTAAATAGTAATATATATTTGAGTTTCAGATTTCATATCTCTTGGGGAAGTGCATGCAAACACAGATCCTTTTATTCTAGCAACTTTCTAAGTTTACAAGCGCAATACTTAACATCTGCCCTATTTTTGAGCTTTGTTGAGATTTCTTGTGCTGAGAGGTTGAGAGGTATGGCTGGCAGACACCTAGGAGGTGTGCAGCTCTCAGGAAGACGGGGTGCTGGATCGCCCCTGCATATTAACATTGCTGTCCTGTACTGTTGGTAAGACATTATACCTCCTTGTTTTTAATGTGCCATATCACTACAGTATTCTGTGTTATTTGGAAAGGGAGACCAGGCGTGTTCTCCTCTCATTTATGTTGATGTGACAGATCAGTTCTGCAGAAACTAGTACTGATGTTTTGCTAGATATTTGGAGTGGGGTCTTCATGCACAGTTCACTAGATCTACTGTTAGGTACTGATAACATGTTTGGGCAGTCAGTGCCACACATGCTGACAATTTACTATGTTCTGCCACCTGAGGACTATCTTCCTCACTGAATTTATTATTGAAATTGTGGCCTTCAGCAAACCTAAAGCTTGATAACACATGTTTTCATTCTTTGTGAGGTTTTCTCATGTATATTCTTGCTCGAGTAAGCATCAGAAATGCAGAATGACATATAACTTGGAATCCTGTCTTACATTCTTTCTCTGCTTGTTGTGTGTAGAATTCCTGCATGAAAGTTGTGATCTTCTGAACATGGTGTTGCCAAAAGAGACCATTTATCTATTCTGGCTCTGAAATTGGACCCAGGATTGTTACTGTCAGTGCTAGAATTAAGGTTGCCATCTTCTACACTTCAGTTATGCCCAGGAACTGCAGTGGTCCTCTTATCATCAAATGTTGCTGTAAAATGCTCTTTATCTAGTCCACAATGAGACAGTCATCCAGACAAGGAAATACAAGTGCTGCCTGTGTCTATAAATGTGCAAACACTGGATCCAAGCATATTGTCAATACTCTTGTGGCTCTGGACAGGTCAAACAGAAGTGGCAAACTGGAAGTGAAAACCTGCTAATCCATCAAATATTTTCAGTGATGGGGTGTCTGCATCGTGCATGTCCAGCATAACTGAGTTCTATTCTATAAAGTCACCAATGTAAACTTCTTTGTTGAAGCCGTTCACATTTGAAAAGTCTAGTATGCATTTCCGAGTTTTGTCTTTCTGATGACCCACTAGATTTCATTTTTGATCAGAAGTTGTTCCATTATCCACTAATAAATTTTTGACTGGCATGGAGAAGAGAGAGAGCCTGGTTCAGATGAGATTAAACTAAAAGTATATTAAATTACATTTTGAAATGATTTGCAGAACCTATTTGAGATATATTTTCCAACTTTGTAACACAAGACTGAAAACTGTCTTCCAGGGACACAGCAGGGAAGGATTTAATGAAGAATCCAGGATGAGGCCATTAGAATCTTTTCCTTTTTCACTTAATGCTTTTCTAGAAAGGACTCTGGAGAAATTCACGTGTCTTCTCTATTTTTATGAGACTTTGGTGTAACTAAATGCTATTCTCCATAGATGGTTCTTTTGCTGGCAAGGAAATGACCCGACTGCTGAGGTGTAGGTGAATGAAATAACTATTTTAGTGATACTAGACGTTTCCGATGAGAACTATCTCAGTGATGGCCATCTTTTCCTTCCTTCTGTTTTGCAGCTGGGTTTAAGTAAGCAGAGCTTTCTCATTTTCCTTTGTGCTGGAAGTAATCTGTGAGGGCTTCTGGGTATTGCATAGGGAAATTCTTGGATAGTTCTTCCACTAAGTTTCCTTAAAACTAACTTTAGTCATCTCCCCTCCTTTCTACACATACTCCTTTAGTACTACCATCTGCTCACTGGGTTGCAGACCGAACACTAAACATCTGAGAAAGGGACAAAGGGTATAAGGACTTCCCCTTTATTTGAGTAAGAAACAGAGTACAAAGGATTAGTCCAGATAAAATCACTTTAGCTAGCAAATCTATAAGAGTCTCTGTCTCAGACACCCTCCCTGTGGGTGGAATAAAGACACGCTGTTGAAGTTTCCAGTAGTTTATTCAGTTAAGCAGGTAGATGGACGAGTGTTGTTCTAATATACTACATTCAGCAGGTCAGTTAAAGGCAGTTAGAGACCAAACCATACTGAAACACTCCCAGTTGCAAACATTATACACCACTTTTAATCAACCCGATCATTTTCAGTCAAACATTGCATAGCTCATTCAAGTCCTGCCTTCTTTTAAACCTCATGCCTCCCCTGTATGTATTGTTCCCACAATTCCCATTTTTTCCTATGTAATTTGCTCCTACCCTTTTCTAAAGATCCCACTTCCAGTTGTTTTGTCTCTGTTACTATATTCACTGTTTCTAATGCACTTGGTTTAGACTTTGATTTCCATTTTCTAGTAATTGCTTTTTCTGGCAGCCACCAGAATTAGACTCAGCAAGGCCTTACCATGTCTAGGCTGTTCCATTTCTGTATCATAGCTCAGAAAAATCATCTCCCATGTTACATCAGTCTGCCCACCCAACTGCTTGTGCTATGTATAGGAGCCTTAACTGTGTAGGTCTGAAATATCCCTTCAATTCAGATAATCCAAATCTGGCCTGTTCTACTGGAAGAATCAGTTTATCACACTTGACTCTTGCCGTCTTCCCCTCCAAGATGAAATCCTTAGCTCTTTATTAATTGCTTTCCACAAATTCTACTCTGGTTGATAAAATATACCTGACTTGTGTATAATATTAAAGGGGCTAAAAACTTATTAACTACTTGTATCTTACTATCCATATCCACATAACAAAGCTTCCATGTTCTCAGTTTTTGTATTATCATTTGTTTAGTCTCTTCCTACATATCCTTAGCTGCCACACCAGAATAATTTTTAATCCATACTTCTAAGTACTTCATTTTATCATGTCCCCATAAATATGGATATTGCTGAACCAATTCATGCATGGGTACATAATTCACTGCTATTGCTTTTGTTTTAGTATCATTAATTGTGTATCCTGTAAAGATTTGAAACTGTCTCAGAATGTTCCACAACACTGTAATGTCTCTGTCTGGTTTTGTCAGGTATAAAATAATATAATCTGCTAATAGAGCCAGCTTTTCTGGCTACCATATCAATTATATCCTTGAATTTCTGAGTCCCTTATTTTCTTTGCCAATGGTTTTAAATATGATGCAAATAACAAAAGGGAAAGAGGACACCCCTGCCTGGTTCCTCTACTCAAGCAGAAATTATCAGACAGGCCCCCACCCACTTTAATTTTCACTTCCTATCCCTCATATATCATCTTGTTCAACCTTATAATTTTTTAGGAAAAGCAAATGCTTCCATTGCCCTGCTCATAAAGTTCCAGCTTTCTCTGTCAAATGCTTTCTCTGCATCAGGACCCACCAACAACAATGGTATTTTCTTACATTCTGTGTCCCTCTGGACCATCAATGTTCTGTTAATGTTGTCAAATGTTTGACTCCCCTCCACAAAACTGCATTGATCCATATCTATCAATTCTGTCATTACTTTTGCAATCCTTGTACCCATTATGGACAGGAGCACTTTCTAATTATGGTTTAGTATTGAAATGGGCCTGTATGAAGCTTGGTCTGATGGGTCGTTAGCCTCTTTGGGTATTACAGCTACCACTGCTTTCTTCCAGGATGTTGGTACTTCTCCCCCTCTTAAAATACTGTTAAACAAAACCTTCCATTTCTTTATCAGTTTTTTCCCTCCTAGCTTCCAAACTGCCACATAAATGCCATCTATTTCTGGGGACTTTCCTGTTGATTGGTTACACGTCACCATTTTATCTCATCTCCTTCCATTCTAACCATTTGTAATTAAGTCTCCTCTACCTCTAGCCTTGGCATATTTAATTCTTCCATAAACATTTCCATTTGTATCTTTTCTTGATTTCCATATTTCTCTGCTTTATACAGACGTTCATAGACTTTCTGAAATATTTCTAATACTTCTATAGGATCGCTTGTTACCTTCCTTGTTATAGGCTCCATAAGCATGATGACAGCACTTACTACTCTCTGTTGCCCAAGTAATTGTGCTAAAAGTTTTTGTGCTCTAGTGTAATTATCAAAAAACAGTTGCTTAACAATAATCTTTCTAAACGCAAGCATATTATCGAGGTAATCCCTTATTTTATGATTAACATTCTACAGTTAATCCTCTTCTTCTTCTGTGGGATTCCCCCTATTCTGTAATACTTTAACATTTGTCAGTCCCTCAAAATAATTATTGTTACTTATTAACCATAGCTTCTTTTCTTTTATTTCCACTCTATTTTTAAGCTCCATCTTAATTTTATCCCACTCCCTAGCTATATTTTCAGAAGAAATTTCCATCTTCTCAAATTTCTTCTGAATAATCTCCACTACCCATTTCTTAAATTCCTCTCTTTTCAACGGGTAAGTTGGAAAGCACCAGTGTCTCATTTTTATTTCATTACCCTTTGTTTTTATTTTAGTTATTATTGGTGAACGATCTGAAATAGTTATTGGGTGCGTATCAAGACCTTCAATTAAATGCACATGTTCCTGTGAAATGTAAAATCTGTCTAACCTTCCCCAGTTTTTATATCTTGGGGAATACTATGTAAATTCACTCCAAATTCATATTACTGAAATCACATCTTTCTTCCAAATATTTTCATAAATTTCTTCAAATATCTACCATCCTTTGTTATACTTTCCCTTCTGGGGCCCAAGACACATCTTCACCACTACAAATCAAATCCCAGTCCCCATCTATAAGTAATATTCTTTGCTGAAAACTGATTATTTCTCCCAGAATTTTCTTAAGCTCAATTATAGCAGTTTTAGGTGGAATATAAAGACATGCCAGTGTAATCCTCCTCCCTTGCCAGTAGCCCCTTAGCACTGCACATCTGTCATTACTATATTTTTTATTGTCCTCTGTCACTACTGGAGCTCCTCTTGTAATTAATATAAATACTCCTCTTTTCCTTTGTCCCAGGAATTCTTATTCTGCTAAATAACCATCCTGTATACCTTTCGTTATATAATTCACATGTACAGTTCATTTTTATTTTTATTTATTTATTTTACATTTGTTGTCTGGGCTAGTCTAACTGGATACATGTCCATTTTCAGTAGAGGCCCAGGGAGAAAAGCTCCTGGAAAACATACAAAATTAATAGAGGATATAACAGAAACAATGTAAACAGTAGTAATTGTTACATAAAAACATTATACCAAAAGATGAACTTCTCTTAGTAACTATAGCATAATCAAAATCTTTTAAGGGTAGTATGCTAAAGAAGGTATAATATACTTGTAAACATTGAATTTATATGCAAAACTTAGTATATACAAGCATTATAGGAAGGTTGTAGTAGATGTGGGTTGAAAATTAGAGTCAAGAAAAAATTTTAGTCAGGGTTGGTACAGGAGCATAACTTTTCAGTGATTTCAGTAATATGAATTTGGAGTGAATTTACATAGTATTCCCCGAGATATAAAAACTGGGCTAGGTTAGACAGAATTTACATTTCACAGGAACATGTGCATTTAATTGAAGGTCTTGATACGCACCCAATAACTATTTATGCTATTTCTTTCCAAGTGTGTCTCTTGTAACACAGCTGCAGTGGATATAAAATGTTTACACACTCCTTTTAAAATGCCAGGTTTTTGTGATATAAAAAAATGAGACCACAATAAATCATTTCAAAACTTTTCCCCCTTTAATGTGACCTATAACTTGTACAATTCAATTGAAAAACAAATCTATAAAGGGGAAAAAATATAAAAAATAAAAAATGTACAATATGCTGGTTGCATAAGTGTGCACACCCTTAAACTAATACTTTGTTGTGTGTGCACACTCAAACTAATACTTTGCTTTAGCACCTTTTGATTTAATTACAACATTTAGTCTTCTTGGGTACACACCTGCCATCAATTAAAGAGACTCTGACTAATCCCAAATAAACTTCAGCTGTTCTAGTAGGATTTTCCTGACATTTACTCAGTTGCCTGCTACAGTGAAAGCCATGGTTTGCTGAGAGCTTACAAAGAATCAAAGGGATCTCATTGTTGAAAGGTATCAGTCAGGAGAAGGGTACAAAAAAAAAATTCCACAGCATTCGATATACCATGGAACACAGTGAAGACAGTCATCAAAAAGTGGAGAAAATATGGGACAACAGTGACGTTGCAAAGAATTGGACATCCCGCCAAAACTGATGGAAAGACAAGATGAGAAATGGTCAGGGAGGCTGTCAAGAGACCTACAGCAACATTGAAGGAGTTGCAGGAATTTCTGGCAAGTACTGGTTGTGAACTACATGTGACAACAATCTCCCGTATTCTCCATAGGTCTGGACTGTGGAGTAGAGTTGCAAGACGGAAGCCTTTTCTTACACAGAAAAACATCCAGGCCTGGCTAAAATTTGCAAAACAATACATCGTCTCCCAAAAGCACTTGGGAAACTGTGTTATGGTCTGATGAGACCAAGGTTGAACTTTTAGGCCATAATACCAAAAGTTACATTTGACGCAAAAACAACACTTCGCATCACCAAAAGAACACCATCCCCATGGTGAAGCATGGTGGTGGCAGTATCATGCTTTGGGGTTGATTTTCTTCAGCTGCAACTGCAGCTTTAGTCAAGGTGGAGGGAATTATGAACAGTTCCAAATACCAGTCACTTTTGGCACAAAACCTTCAGGCATCTGCTTGAAAGCTGAAGATGAAGAGAAATTTCACCTTTCAACATGACAATTACCCAACACATACATCCAAATCAACAAAAGAATGGCTTCACCAGAAGACAAATTAAAGTTTTGGAATGGCCCAGCCAGAGCCCAAACCTAAATCCAATAGAAAATCTGTCGGGTGACCTGAAGAGGACTGTGCACAAGAGATGCCCTCACAATCTGACAGATGTGGAGCGCTTTTGCAAGGAAGAGTGGACAAACAAATATTGCCAAGTCAAGATATGCCATGCTGATAGACTCCTACCCAAGAAGATCAAAAGGTGCTTCAATAAAGTATTAGTTTAAGGGTGTGCACACATAACAAAGTATTAGTTTAAGGGTGTTCACACTTATGCAACCAGCGTATTGTATGTTTTTTATTTTTTATATTTTTCCCTAACAGATTTTTTGTTTTTCAATTGAATTGTACAGATTATAGGTCACATTAAAAGTGTGAAAAGTTTTGAAATGATTTATTGTGGTCTCATATTTTTATATCACAAAAACCTGGCATTTTAACAGGGGTGTGTAAACTTTTTATATCCGCTGTATTTGCAATCTATATTTTTAATATAGTTTACTACTCTTTCATTTTTGTATTTAGCTGTGAGACTATTGACATTTAAAAACATTACAGAAAGCATCATTGTATTAAAATGTTATTATTCTCACCTTTGATGTATAACACCTTTTTTGTTAAATGTCTAGTTCCAGCTTTTGTGATACATGCATACACTATTTGGCAGGTTGAAATTTTATACAGTTGCTTCTTGTCATATCCATTTGAGCCTATGTCATATATTGTAAAACTTTTTGTTTTATTGAAAGCCTTCAAAAAAAATCAGTACCCCCTAAAACCTATTAACCTAATACTAGCACACAAAACTGTGTACATCTTCAAATACTGAACCTTCCTAACAGGAACAAATGTCCCAAAACTGACAGCCACACTCACAAACTTGAGTTAACCTACAAGAAAGGTTATCCATGCTGACACACATGGTGCAGCCTGTGCATCTAATAAGTGCTGACTCATTTTGTCTTATCTTTATAGCTCTCCAAGGTGGGAAAACCTCTGAATGTTTTCAGAAAACATTCTCTCCTAGCCAGTTTCTCCCCCCCCAGCCAATCACTCTCCAAACTGTAACCAATTTCTCCTTATCAGATTGTCTCCATGGAGACATGAGAACCAGACAGCCAATTTCTCATTATCAGATTGTCTCCATGGAGACATGAGAATCAGACAGTCAATTTCTCTTTTATCGGATTGTTTTGTCAGAATCGACTCCTTCTGCTGGTAGGATTGCATCTTTACTATCAAAGGTCTAGGTTGCTTTCTCATAGCCAGGTTTGGAGTATACACATGATGTGCCCTTTCAAAAACTCCTACTGTGGAATACCAGTCCAGTTGCTTATTTGTGCTTTTATAACATTAATGCAGTCTGTGTCTTCCAGCTTCTCTGGTTTAGTTGAAAATCTCAGGTTTTCCCTAAGTGCTCTGTCCTGTAATTCTATTATTTTTTTAAACATCTCTTCCTCAGCAGTCTCATATTCATCCAGGCTTTTCTTCATTTCCAACTCTGATTTTTGCAACTTTATTACCTCATCTGAATATCTGTTTAAAGCTTCTTCCATTTTTTCCAGCCTTTTGTTGTTTGTGTTGATATACTCCATCAGTGTTTTGTTTATTTTAACCAGATCTGTGTGCATTTGTCTTATGTCTTCCTGTAGGTTACTGGAAGTCGTCTGAAGGTTGCATTGCTTTTTGCTGAACAGCTGAAGAATTTTCTCCAGTCAGTGTTTCTTCCTCACTTTTTGTAGCTGAATTTTTTTCCAGGTCCTCTGTATTTCTTTTTTCCTGGCATCCAGACAGTACATTTACTTGTCAGTTACTGAAATTTAACCACAAACACAAAAGTATACTGTCCTTCTCTGCTGAGTTTCTGTTTTTACACTGGGAGAGCTAGAATTAAGCTGTTACTTTGCAGCTATCTTGGAAGTCTGATGAGCTGATTTGGTTTTTGTTGTCTTTGTTGAACGTGTACCTGAAGGTTATGAGATGTTAAACTGTACTGAGACATAGTCTTCATGGATGTAGGGAAGCTTTGGCAAGGATTGTTTAGTGTGACTTGGTGAAGAATGTGATGGAAGTGTGTGTGTCTTATAGGCCATATATTTTCATGAGAATGGCCTCCATATTTGTTAAATATTTACTTCTGTCACAAACAGAATGAGTAGTGTTGTGTTAAGTAAGAGATCATTATTTGTAAGCATATGGCAGTTACTATACTGCCTGAGGATATTACCTGCTATGAGGCTGGAAAAGAAGGGAAACAAGCAGGTGATCTTACATTTTTAGTCCAGAGATTTGTGAAAAAAAAAATAAGAATTTCACATGATAACTATATGTAGCTAAATGTGATAGTTAGTTTTACTATAGTATGGAAGGATGTAACAATGTAGCTTTTCCATGGAGGATTGTAACTATGCAGATCTTCTTATGGAGTGATAAGTTGCTTAATTCAGAAGTACGTGTAGTTAAATAATATAAGGATAAACTGTTAACTGTGAACTGTGGGTGACAGAGCGACGCAGAGGAACTGTGGGCAATTTACAGCAGCTACAGATTAACAACTGTAAACTTGAGGCAACACAGGGCAGCTACCCTGCAAACAGCAATGTACAGCAGTTATGGGTTACTTAAAGAATGCTTCGTGAGCATGATACTGACCCAGCTACATAGTGTGGCTCGTTGTGCAGCTGCAGTTAACCAATGGCACTTATAAGTATCACTACTCATACTTACTAATAGGGTCTGAGAGAGGACAGGAGGTACAAGGAAAGCTATGGGTCAGCTGTGCAGTGCACCATGCCACAATGCTATACAGTGCACCATGCCACAATGCTATACAGTGCACCATGCAACAATGCTATACAATGCACCATGCCACAATGCTATACAGTGCACCATGCCACAATGCTATACAGTGCACCATGCCACAATGCTATGCAGTGCACCATGCCACAATGCTATACAGTGTACCATGCCACAATGCTATACAGTGCACCATGCCACAATGCAGAGCTAAGCACATTAGTGTACAGAACCATGTTAAAATGCCTATTTAAATGCACATGGAAAGCAGCAAGAAAAGACTCTCTACAGCACACCAACCAATAGAAACACACTGGGAGTCACCTGACTGCAAGCACACACCTCAAACTAGTCTGGCGTACTTCCTCCTGCTATCAGAAAACAAGCCAGTAATCCAGTGCATGCTTAATAAATGCACTTTAAAAATGCAATAGAAAATAAACAGAGCAACTTCAAGCAATTTAAGCAGTTAAGCAATAAAAAGTATACTAAATAAATAAATAAATAAGCCACTTGGCCTAGATAAGTGCAGTAAAGTATAGCGGTCAGACTGGATTGGTACTCTTCACAATTCAGTAGCTTTTCATTAATGACTATCAACTCTGAAAATGAAGGCCAATTCACACTTAAAATGCCTTCTTAAATACACAGAGAAAACAGCAAGAAAAGGTTCTATAGAGCACATCAACCAATAGCAACACACTACAAATCACCTAACAGTAAGCATATAGAACTACTCTGACCGACTTTCTCGTGCCACCAGAAAACAAGCCAGCAATTTAACTATAAATAAAGTCACTAAATCAGTTACAAGCAGTGCACTCTTGATCAATATATTTAAAAAAATGAAGAAATGGAATATTGCAAAATGTACAGTGACTTCTGAAGAGTTTAAGGAGGACTTTTAACACTTTTTCTGTTTATCTTATACTGCACATTTGTGGTGCTATTTTAGTTGATTTCTGCACTTTTCATAGGTTCATAGGTAGGTATGTACTAGGATATTGGCCCTAGGGCCTATATAAGGCTAGCCAAAAAGGTACCCTGGCTTTCACCACCCAAGAAAATTATTTTCCTGTGCCCCTGTTGAGCAGATCCACAAAGGTGAACCCAGACGTGAATTTCCTATTTCCCTCCAATCATTAAGATTTTTTTTGAAGAGTGCTAATGAGGAGCTTTGTTTGATATAGATAGGTAATTTGTTCCAGAGTATGGGAAGTCTCTGGGACAGGAATCTATCCCTCCAGCATGTTCTGTTTATTGTGGTGACAATGTTTAGGTCTCTACAGCATGTAGCTCGGAGGGATTGGGGTTTCTTTAAGTGGAGCATGTCCAACAGCTCTGGGTTTTACATAGCTTTGTATGTTAGGCAGAGATCGCCTCTGAGTAGGCGATATGCGATGGAGTAAAGCTGGAGTTTTTTGAGACAGTCTGCGTAGGGCATCTGTTTGAGGCCGGTAATCCTCTTTGTGAGGTATTTCTATGGCCTTTCCAGTTGTTGCAGATGTCTTGTGAGGTACATACCAAAAGGGGCGTTGTACTCTGTAATGGGTCTAATGAGTGACAAGTAGAGGGAAACAATGACCTCTTTTTTTCTGGATGAGAAACCTTTTGTGATGAGGTGAACCACGTAGAAGGATTTCTTGACCACTTTGGTGATGTGATTATCAAAGGAGAGATTACTGTCCACCTATGTCCCAAGGTCTCTTATCACACTTTTGGTGTTAAGTAGACTACCACCTATGTGGTAGCTCATGGGTACAGAGTTTTTACCAAAGGGGATGACTATGCACTTTTTGGCATTGAGCTTGAGGCCATGGTTTTGACACCAGGCATCTGTCTCAGTGAGGCCCTTTTGTAGGATGTCCACATTGTTAGGAGTTTCAATTATGGCTCCTAGGTTGCAGTCATCTGTGAACTTCATTAGCCAAAGACCTTCTGTGTTAGCCTGTACTTCAGAAAAGTAGATACCAAACAGGAGAAGACCCAGGACTGAACCCTGTGGTACTCCACTTGTCACTGGTCTGAAGTTCGATTTGGAGTCTGCTACTTTCACAGTGTGGGTTCTCTTAGTGAGCCAGTTGGCAACCCATCTTGTGACATAGGGATTTATACCTAGTTTAGTGAATGTATCTATAATTCCAGAGTGGAGGATGATGTTAAAAGCCTTGGCGAGATCTAGATAGGCTGTCTGAACCATCTTACCCTCGTCTACAGCTTTGGTGACTGTTTCAAAGACGTCTATCAGGTTTAGGAGACATGATCTGCCTTTTACAAACCTGAACTGGGTGGGGTCCAGAGTTTGTGGATTACCAATATCTTTGTTTATAAGTTCCATGATGATACGTTCCATGGCCTTGTTGACCAGGCTCGTTAGGCTAATGGGGCAGTAGCTCCCGGGTCCATGGTGGCTCACCCTTTGTGGAGTGGGATAACCATTGCTGTGCGCCATTCAATGGGCACAAAGCCTGAGGTGAGGCTATGACTGAACATGGTGCTTAGGTGGGGTGCCAGTTCATTCTGTGGTTCATGTAGAACGCAGCCTGGGATGTTGTCAGGTTCCATGGATGCTGTGTTCTTGGCTTTGGATAGTGTGGTTTTTAGCTGTGCAGCCATGATTACAGGAGCTTTGCATTCTTCCGGTATAGAGATGGGCCCTTTAGGGGGTGAGAGGGGGGTAAAGTTAGCACTGAACCTATCTGCCAGGGTGTTGGCATTATCAGTTGGTTCTGTATATTTAGTGCCATTGTGCTGTAACTCAGAGCAGATCTGAGTGTTGCCATTGAGATTCTTGACATAGCTATATAATGCTTTGAGGTTGTCTTTAGAATCAGTGGCAATTTTGTTTTCCTAACTAGCTTTGGAGGATTTTATGAGGGATCTCAGCTTCTTACTGAGGCTGACCAGGGAGTTCCTCCAATCATGGGATTTTACTCTTTTTTGCAACAGTTCCTTTCTTCTCTTGTAGAGTTTGTTTATGGCAGGGGACCACCAGATTAGCTTCCTTTTTTTGGAGGATAGCATCTTGGTTCTGTTAGGAATAGCATGATCCATGCACTCGTGTAAGTGCTTATAAAGTGCATTTGTGTAGGATTCAGCAGTCGTACCTCTATTGTCCATCTGCATGGATGTCGCGAAGCTTGCCACTTCTGTCTTAAGAAGCGTGAAGTTGGCTTTGGAGAATTTTTTTAAGGTGGTTTCTCTAATGGGGGGTGGGGGCAGGATGTGGATGTCTAGGGTGATTAGCTTGTGGTCGGATCTGAGCAACAAGGAACTGACCTCTGGTGTGAAACACCGGTCGCCCATGTTGGTAATGACCAGGTCTAGGATATTGCTGCCCCTGGTGGGGGTGTGGATAAGTTGATCCAAGGCATTGGAATTTATGAATTCCAGAAAACTTTGAGCAAAAGAGTTGGTACATGAGTAGTTTTCCAAGTTAATGGTAGGGTAGTTGAAATCGCACATTATTAGAGTGTTGGGTTGTACCCTAATATTTTCCAGTGTATCTTCTGTTTTCCAGTGTATCTTCTGTTATTTTCTTAGAAGTAGAATCAGCAGGTTTAACTTCATTTTTTCTTAAAAAATTTGCAACTTCTGTAGCTTTTGTGTTAAGTAAGAAGATAGTGATTGTTGCCTGCTGAGCCTGGTTACTTTATTACATTGCATAGAAAGAGCACAATTATCAGTGCTATGGCAAGGCCGTGTGAAAATCTTTAGCATCAGTTTGCTCGAATATGGTTGATTTATTTGAGTCCCATTTTGTCATTAACCAATTCTGCAACATTGCAGATAAAAAAAACTGTTCAAAACATTGACTTGGGTGAAGTGTGTGTGTGTGTGTGTGTGTGTGTGTGTGTGTGTGGAGGGGGGTAAATATCCCACACCTCTCATAGAGTGCACCGTCTTACTAAACTTAATAACCTCTGAGGCTACAGCATATTAGGAGAACATGCAATTTTATGGAAATGCCTGATCAACATAAAGGGACTTGAGGAAGCCAACTATTACCTCTTTGTCTACTATAAACACATTTATTCATTCATTTTGAAGGAGGGGGTACATCTTCTTGACAAAATCACTTTAAGGGAAGGAATTCTTGTAGATCCAATGGAAATTATCAAAATATGGCGAATAAGATCTAATAAGTGAATGCCCTACTCTTGAGAAATAAATGAAATTGAATGACTTACAGTTTTCAGTGAGGAAATAAAGTAAATGGACTCCAAGTGTACTTAGATGGGAGGCTCACATCAATAAAATCAGTGTCTTTGCTGGCATGAGACCAACACTAGCCTTGCTGTGGAGCAGTACAGCTATGAAAAAAGGTCACAAGTAAGTATAGCTTCAGCTTTGAGTAAACCAACGTTTTTGACTTTCTGCTGCAGTGACCCTCTTCAAAGTAAGATCAGCAAAGTTTAGGATAAATTAAAGAGATGGGACAAAAGGTTATTTCCATGAAGGAGGTTATACCCTAAAAAAGGACACCTACAATCATTGTGCCCAAAGGTCAATAACTGGCAAGAGGTTTTAAGGAGTTTTTGAGATTTCAGTTTTCTAATGATTCCCCAATGTGTTCTTCAGAGTCATTAAAATTTCCTTCTAAGAGTTTCTTGTAAAAAGCTGTGGAATTACATTCCTGGACATCAAGTCATCTTTCTTAAGTGTCTCATAGCATCTAAATTCAGCCTCCCCATGAGGTAAAATTTGAGAGAACATTGTGGAAGTTAAAAATGCATCTGTGAATTGTGAGATACCTCAAATTACTGGTAAAATAAGGTCAAAAATACCGTGCTTCATACTGCTGGAAACATATCTCAGGAAAATTCTGCTGTGTTCTGCTGACATAATGAGGCAAGCTTAGAAAACTGCTTGCCTAAATATTGGTAATTTTATTTGAAATGTGACTGAAAATGTTTTGCAGCATTTGTGATACTTCACCTAAAACTTGTTTATAGATTGGATGAGAAATGCATGATGGTTTTTGCTTCACTACCATAGAGCATAGTTTCAGTAGTAATTCCTTATATGTGGTATAGGAAAATTATGTTAAAACATTAATCTTGGCACTAGCACATAAGGATAAAGCCCCTGACTGTGACCCAGATGTTCCTGGATGTAGTATCCTGCAGACGCCAGCCAGAAGAGCATTGAAGCTGGGCTGATGCCAGCCTGCTCATCCTAGAGAAGGAGACAGTCTGTGTCACTTTATGACTGACAGTCTGTTTAGATGGGTGTTGCAACATGCAGCAGAAAGGCCAAGACATGCACTAACACAGCTGTGTATCTATACAGTTAGCTGCATTTTGACTTGTGCACAGAAATGTACCTGAGATAAGGGAGCATTGAGGCTACCCCAAAGGTAAGAGAAAGGTTAGGGCTATGTAAAACTGTGATGGTTGCCTGTATGACTGCTTGTCACAGCTGATGGGCTTTTGCCCAAGAAGGAGTGAATACGTCATTTTTGTCACTAGAGGACTGATGTTGTCAGGGAACAGGGTGAAAAAGGAATTTGAAACAAAGCCTTCATCTTGTCTCTGCAGATTCCACTAAGTACATCTGGCAGTAAACCTTCTTCATTGATAGAGAGATGGCTGAACTGAAGGGAAAATAGATAAAATGTTTTGCACTGCCAGAGAGAGAGCAGACCTGATGTGATGTCTGACACTTACAGTTTGACATCTGACATTAGTTACACCAAGTTACAAAGCATTTGTCAAACAAAAGAGTGGAGAAACTAAAATTAAAAGAAGTGACTGAAATTTTAGCACCAAGGGCGAGAAGGTATTTACTGGTGCTGTTATTGATACATCCCTTGGTGTTAATTGAAGAAGAAAAGTCTGACTTATTTGTTGTCAGTAAAAGAGAGCCTGGAAAGCTGTGTGCAGTGATGTAGCAGAAGAAGTTCTTTCCATTACGTATGTAATCAACAGCACAGTGGATGTTCTTCGTGTTTCACTGTTGCAGTCATCACATTTGGGTAATCTGCTGGCAGGGTGCCCTCAGTCGGCCTGAATTCCAAAGTCTTGTTCCTGCATCAGTTGCTGTCTCCTCTTCCATGACGTCAGGTCATCAGGGGTATAAAACAAGCAGCCGAAGCCAGTTTCTTCAGTCTTTCTTGCCACGCGGTGCCCGAAGCAGAAGCATTTCACAAGTGCTGGTCGGCTGACTCCTGAAATATTCGAGTTCGAGTTTCAGAACAAAAAGTCATCAATAAAGCTAAATACCCCGTTGGGGAAACTTTTTTCTTGCTCCATACTGATGTCAGAAAAAGTTAATAATTGTATTACTTGTGGGAAGCAAATACCTCATAAGGATTTCCATTTATACTGTATTCCTTGCCTAGGCCCTGATCACAATGTGCCTAGCTGTTGGTTTTGTGCTAGATTTAACCAACGCATTATTAAGCATCGGTATATTTTTGCCTCAAAATATTTTGGAAACAGATTTAACTACCCAGAAATGTTGTCGGATAGCAATCCGACTACCGGAGTACACAAAAAACGCAAAGAAAAGGACAGAGACATACAGTCGAGGTACAAAACCGACGATAAAGCTTCTTCTAAGCCAGTCACCGGTTCGCAGGTACTCAGTGAGGTGCTTTCGCAGCCCCTGATACCCGCTACTTTCGAGTCGCAGGCCCCCTACCGAGACTCATGTGGAGTCCGGCATGCCGCGAGATACTCAGAGTATTGGACCCACGAATGTATCTCCCTCGGATGGGTCCGGAGCCGCTGAGCAGGCACGGGCTTCTGAGGGTGTATTCAGGCCTCAAGATTTTTATATCAAACCAACGACAGCTGCAAAACCAAAGACAAAAGCAACTTCTAAAGCTAAAAAACTGATGCATGAGCCACGTGCACAGGCCACTATGCCTAAAAAAACAGATGATCAAAATGGCTGAAGACCTTATTACCTTGATCAGGGGTTCCCAACCCCCTCCTGATAAGAGGCCCAGGCAAGACACTGATTATGAATCTTCAGATCAGGTTTCTATTTCTTCTGATCCCTCTTCTGATCAGGAATTATCTATACCTCCCTATGAGGATTCCGATGCAGAGGAGTCTATCCCATCTGCATCACCTCCTGAGGATTATTCATTTGGAGAAACTTTGCATACTTTGAGGGAGCATTTTCACTGGGAGAGTCAAGACTTCTCAGAATAAAAAAAGAGGCTCAGGGATTTCCTTCTTCTCCCTCAGCACAGACCTTTAGCTATACCCCCTGTTTTAGACATTGTGGATAATGTGTTTTCGGAGTCAAGCCTGACCCCTGACTCCTTACCTCCTGCTCCCAGCAAGCCTGACAGATATTACAGGGTCCCTGACTCACACAAATTTTTTATTTAGAAACCCTGCTGCTGACCGTAAAACCCTTTCACAGGGTCCAAAGGAGTTAAGGCCTCAACAGCAAAAAATCCTACCCCCTCTGACAGAGATTCAGGGGCACTGGATAGATGGGGAAAGAAGGTTTATACATCTGCAACCTCGGCAATTAGGGCCTTAAACTGCTAGTTTGATATGCTCAAGTATCAAGAACATGCTATGGGATTGCTGAAACAGAAAATGATGTTGATTTCTGAATGTGCAGAAAATAAAGAATTGCAGGAATTATTGCATGCAGCTGAACAAGTTGGAAAGCATACTTTGCAATGTGGTTTTGATTCCTTACAGGCCTCCTGCAGGGCTGCAGTTACTGGATCTGTGATTAGGAGGCATGCTTGGCTAAAAGAGCGAAATTTGCCTGATCATGTTAAAGCTAAATTACTGGATGCACCTTTACAGCATGATACTCTGTTTGGTATTAAGGCAGAAGAGGTTTTAAAGAAAATGGAAGACAAAGCTAAGTCTATGCAAACTGTAAAAGACTTCTTACAAGTGCAGCCACCAAGATTCAGTAGACACTGGCCTACAAAAAAATGGTCCTTTCCTGTGTCCAACAGAGCTCAAAGGGGCAAATCCAGACACCCTAAGGGTTCCAGATACCAGGCACAAGATTCTTACAGGTCAAAGCAATGGGGCACTTCTACTTCCAAATCTGGAGGAGATAAAGCGCAAACCTATAGAAAACAGTCCCAATGACTTCCCTCTGCCTTCACCAAGCACTTACCTTTTGGCAGCACCCTTAGGGGGAAAATTAGCACTTTTTGCTCAAAAATGGCAGTTAATAACCCAGGACAAGTGGGTACTGAACATCGTATCACAGGATACAGATTCTATTTCCACACTCTGCCAAAGGCAAACGGTTGGCCAGATCTGCCCAAAAATCTATGGGCAGAGGCACAGAAACAGGTTATGTCCCTCATGGATATGGGGGCCATTCAACCAGTACCAGAACAGGAAAAAGGACAAGGTTTTTACTCAAGACTGTTCTTGGTACCCAGAAAGGACAGGGCCTGGTGGCCAATACAGGATTTATCAATTTTGAACACATACCTGGACATTCCAAAATTCAAAATGCTGACTTTGCAGCAGCAGCTTCCATGCTAGGCAAGAATGCTTGGCTGGTGACATTAGACCTAAAAGAGGCATACCTGCATGTCTCAATAACGGAATCATGCAGAAGATACCTCCATTTCAAGGCTGGCTTAATGCATTACCAAGTCTCTGCACTGCCCTTTGGCTTATCTACTGTGCCCAGGGTCTTTACAAAGTGCCTGGCACCAGTAATTGCTTTTTGCAGACAAAGAAGTATACAAATATATCCATACTTGGACGACTGCCTCATTCAATCAGAGAACAAGGACATTCTTCTTCAACACCTGGCATTTGTGAAAAGGCTTCTAACATGCCTAGGGTACACAATAAACAAAAAGAAATCACAACTGGTACCATCTCAAAAGATAACATTCCTGGGTGCATGCTTGAATGCAACTGCCCAGATGGCTTACCTCACATCAGACAAAGGCAACTGACTACTTACTTCAAACTGATGGCTACAAAGACCCAGTTATCTGCAAGACAAACTCTGCAGGCTTTGGGCTTCATGGCATCCTACATCCTACTGATTCCATATGCAAGACTGCATATGAGGAAACTTCAGTGGTACCTAAAAAGTTTATGGAGTCAACACTGTCACAGTCTGAAAACAATGATTCCTTTCATTCCCTGCCTACAACAGGAGTTTCTATGGTGGGCAAAGGCATGTCACCAGAACATGGGACTGGCCTTCACTCTACCCCCTGCCAGTCAAACCATAACAACAGATGTATCAGATTATGCATGGGGGGCCCACCTGGCAGGAAGATGCATTCAGGGCATATGGACCCTGAAACAAATGCATCTACATATCAACCAAAAAGAGGTGCTAGCTGTTCAAAAGGCCCTGACTGCCTTCAAGGACTTACTTCATCCACAACAACTACTGATAAAGATGGACAACACCATGGTTATGTGGTATGTAAACAAGCAGGGGGGCACGCACTCATACCCCCTTTGCAGATTAGCCATGGCACTGTGGGACACAGCTTTGACTTATCAAATACATCTTCAAGCTCAATTCCTGCCAGGAAAACAAAATACTCTGGCAGACAATTTAAGCAGAAACCTTATGGACCCTCATGAGTGGAAACTAGATCCACAAGTCTTCAGCATGATAACAAAGAAATGTGGGAGCCCGGACATAGATCTATTTGCCTCTCCTCAAAATTATCAATTGAAAAGATTCTGCACAAGGACTTATCACAGAAAAGCATGGAAAGTGGACTCCCTATCATTCAGCTGGACAAACCTATCTGTTTACGCTTTTCCTCCTCTGCCTCTTCTTCCCAGGGTCCTACTAAAAGTCAGGCACGAGAAACCAAAGATGATACTAATTGCCCCAGATTGGCCCCACCAATACTGGTACCCAATCCTAAGGAACTTGTCTCAAAACCCAGCTTGGACCTTACCTCTAAGACCTCAACTACTGTCCCAGCAAAACAATCAGATCCTGCACAATCAACTCCAAACACTGAACCTGGCAGCAAGGCTGATCATGTAGTTATGCAAACAACACCTCTCAGTAAAGCTGTGATGGATGTCATTTTAGAAGCCAGAAGGCCTAGTACTAGAAAATCTTATGCTGATAAATGGAAGAGATTCTGTGCTTGGAATCAAGCACAAGGAACTGATACAGCAGAACAAATATTCCTCAGATATTACAATACTTGACTGAGATGCTTGACAAAGGCTGATCCTTCTCATCAATTAAAACCCATGCCTCTGCCATTTCGGCTCATTACAATACAGAGCCACCAATCTTTTCTCATCCTTTACTAAAGCAGTATTTTAGAGGAGCCAAAAATTTAAGGCCTCCAAGAAGATCACCAATACCTGCATGGGACCTCAATTATGTGTTGGAAATGCTCACCCTGCCTCCATTTGAACCAGCGGCTACTGCGGATATAACATTTTTATCATGGAAAACAGCTCTGCTCCTAGCAATTACTTCAGCAAGAAGAGTCTCAGAGATACAGGCCCCCCCTCATGGCTGTGCAGCCTTTTATCATATTTTATCCGGACAGGGTGTCTCTGAGGACCAATCCTTCATTTATGCCTAAAGTTGTTTCCAGTGTGGCTCTTAACCAAACTATTCATCTACCAACTTTTTTTCCAAATCCACAGAACAAAGGGGAGAAAATTCTGCATTCCTTGGACATACACAGACAGGTAAGATTCTACTTGAGTAGAACTAAAGCTCTAAGAAAAACTGAGCAATTACTAGTGACATATGCTACAGGATCAGAAGGAAAGGCTATTTGAAAGCAGACTATTTCAAAGTGGATAAGCCACTGCATTCGTTTCTACTACTTACACCATGGCAAACCTGTGCCCAAGGGCATTAGGTCTCATTCCACCAGAGCTGCTGCTACATCAGCAGCCTTTCTCAGAGGAGTACCAGCCAGACATTCTAGAGGCTGCTACTTGGAGTTCTGTTCACACCTTTACAAAGCATTATCATTTGCCTCTCTACTCTAAGTCCAGGGCAGGCTTTGCCACTGCAGTTCTGCAGGGCCTTATAGCCGCACCTAATGCTGTTTAGCTCCAGCCTCCCATCCATAGCTTTGGGATTCTACCCAAATGTGATGACTGCAACAGTGAAACACGAAGAACATAGTACAGTTGTGTACACTTACCATAAATGTAGATGTTCTAGTGTATTCAGTGTTGCAGTCCAGGTTACCCGCCATCCCACTTTCATTCTGGAGTTTATCTTTCCTTCTCTATCTTCTACAACCTATGTGGTGTATTTGCTTGTAGATGAAGTTAAAGTTTGTTTTGATGCACGCATATATAGTATATATATATATTTTTTTTTTGCTACCTTTTTGGGGGCACCTGAAATCAGGGGCAAGAAAAACTAAAGAAAATGGTGTCAGCTGCTTGTTTTATACCCCTGACGACCTGACATCATGGAAGAGGAGATAACAACTGACGCAGGACCCAAGACTTTGGAATTCAAGCCGACTGAGGGCAACCTGCCAGCAGATTACCCAAATGTGATGACTGCAACAGTGAATACACTCAAACATCTACATTTAAGGTAAGTGTACACAACTGCACTTTCTTGTGATTTTTTGTTCAGAACTCTGCTTGGGTGATATATGAGACTGCTTTGCTCCCATCAAGTGCCATTGATAAATATTTGTGATGGTTGTTAAGTCTACTAAACTTCTCTTATAAACCACGGTGTGGTTTGTGAGAAGCAACATAAGCAAGCTAATTAAGTCTAAAAATGTCCTCCATGTCCTATGTCACAAGCAGAGGGTTCTATATCACATCGTTGAAAACCCAAATTGGTGAATCACTGTTCAGCAAACACACTTTGTCGGAACCTCACTCCATCAAACGGCTGTTTAATCAAAGCTTTTCACATGAAAAAACAACACTTGGCCATCATCGGGAATTTGCCCTTTTCCCTACTGTAGTCCGATCTCAGAGTAGGTATATTTAGCTAGGGGGTTGTGGAGGGCTGTAGCCCCCCCCCCCCATTTGGGTGGGTTTTAAATTTTTAGAATTTTGTGACAGTTGCTAGGTTGGCCAAGTGTTGTTTTTCCCTGTGAAAAACTTTGATTAAACGGCTGTTCAATGGAGTGAGGTTTCGACAAGGTATGTCAATGAATAATGATTCAAGGATTTGGGTTTTAGACTTTGTGATTTAGACCCACGCAGAGAACTATCAGATTTCTTATTTAGGTAAAGAGCTTTAATCCTCCTTCTGCTGAAAGTACTAAAGCTGGAAGAATAACATTTAGATTTATTTACTTATTTATTGATTTATTACCCTCTCCCCAGTTTTCTGTTTAGATGAACAACTTCAAAGTTTTTCAAGATTTATTTGCTTTGTCTCCATTTCTGAGTACCAAGCCCTTCCTTTTCAAAATCAGTATAATATCAATTATTTGTCAATTGAGTTCCCAGGTTTGGCATTCATATGCTCATTAGTACTGAAACTTGCTGTATTTTATTTAACATATTGGCTGATGTACTACCAACATCAGACTGTGTACACCTACGTAACACTGGCTGATGTACTACCAATATCAGACTGTGTACACCTGCTAACATTGGCTGATATACTACCAATATCAGACTGTGTACACCTACTAACATTGGCTGATATACTACGACAACATACTGTGTACACCTACTAACATTGGCTGATATACTACCAATATCAGACTGTGTACACCTACTAACATTGGCTGATATACTACCAACAACATACTGTGTACACCTACTAACATTGGCTGATGTACTACCAACATCAGACTTTGTACACCTATGTTACATTCGGTGATGTACTACCAACATCAGACTGTGTACACCTGCTAACATTGGCTGATGCACTACCAACATCAGACTGTGTACACCTGCTAACATTGGCTGATGCACTACCAACATCAGACTGTATACATCTACTAACATTGGCTGATGTACTACCAACATTAGACTGTGTACACCTATGTAATATTGGGTGACGTACTAACAATATCAGACTGTGTACACCTACTCATTGGCTGATGTACTACCTTCAGACTTTGTACACCTACTAACATTGGCTGATGTACTACCATCAGACTGTGCACACCTACGTAACATTTGCTGATGTACTACCAACATCAGACTGTGTACACCTATGTAACATTGGGTGATGTACTACCAACAGAGGGTGGCCTAATGGTTAAGGTGTTTGCCTTACAAACACAAGGTGCAGGGTTTGAGTCTCACAAGGGATAATTGGCTAAGCTTAAAATGGCTCACAAGGGCAGTTAGCTTAGTATGAACCTATGAACCTATGAACCTATCACACTGTGTATACCTGCTAACATTGGCTGATGTACTACCAACATCAGAATGTGTACACCTATGTAACATTGGGTGATGTACTACTAACATCAGACTGTGTACACCTGCTAACACTGGCTGATGTACTACCAACATCAGACTGTGCACACCTGCCAACATTGGCTGAAGTACTACCAACATCAGAATGTGTACACCTACAAACATTGGCTGATGCACTACCGCCATCAGACTGTGTACACCTACTAACATTGGCTGATGTACTACCAACATCAGACTGTGTACACCTACTAACATTGGCTGATGAACTACCAACATCAGACTGTGTACACCTACTAACATTGGCTGATGTACTACCAACATCAGAATGTGTACACCTATGTAACATTGGGTGATGTACTACTAACATCAGACTGTGTACACCTGCTAACATTGGCTGATGTACTACCAACATCAGACTGTGTACACCTGCCAACATTGGCTGAAGTACTACCAACATCAGACTGTGTACACCTACAAACATTGGCTGATGTACTACCAACATCAGACTGTGTACACCTACAAACATTGGCTGATGTACTACCAACATCAGACTGTGTAAACCTGCTAACATTGGCTGATGTACTTCCAACATCAGACTGTGTACACCTACTAACATTGGCTGATGTACTACCATCAGACTGCGTACACCTACATAACATTGGCTGATGTACTACCAACATCAGACTGTGTACACCTATGTAACATTGGGTGATGTACTAGCAACATCAGACTATGTACACCTGCTAACATTGGCTGATGTACTATCAATATCAGACTGTGTACACCTGCTAACATTGGCTGATGTACTACCAACATCTGACTGTGTACACCTACGTAACATTGGCCGATGTACTACCACATCAGACTATGCACAGCTATGAAACATTGGGAGACATACTACCAACATCAGCCTATGTACTCCTGCTAATATTGGCTGATGTACTACCAACATCAGACTGTGTACACCTGCTAACATTGGCTGATGTACTACCAACATCAGACTGTGAAAACCTACTAACATTGGCTGATGTACTACCAACATCAGACTGTGTACACCTACATAACACTGGCTGATGTACTAACATCAGACTCTGTACATCTGCTAACATTGGCTGATGTACTACCAACAGACTGTGTACACCTGCTAACATTGGCTGATGTACTGCCAACATCAGACTGTGTACACCTACTAACATTGTCTGATATGCTACCAACATCGGACTGTGTACACCTGCTAACATTGGCTGATGTACTACCAACATCAGACTGTGTACACCTACTAACATTGGCTGATGTACTACCAACATCAGAGTGTGTATACCTGCTAACATTGGTTGATGTACTACCAACATCATACTGTGTACACCTACTTAACATTGGCTGATTTACTATCAAAATCAGACTGTGTAAACCTACTAACATTGGCTGATATACTGCCAACATCAGACTGTGTACACCCACGTAACATTGGCTGATGTACTACCATCAGACTGTGTACATCTACTAACATTGCCTGATGCAGTGCCAACATCAGACTGTGTACACCTAATAACACTGGCTGATGTACTACCAACATCAGACTGTGTACACCTACGTAACATTGGCTGATGTACTACCAACATCAGACTGTGTACACCTACGTAACACTGGCTGATGTACTACCAATATCAGACTGTGTACACCTGCTAACATTGGCTGATGTACTACCAACATCAGACTGTGTACACCTGCTAACATTGCCTGATGTACTACCAATAACAGACTGTGTACACCTGCTAACATTGGCTGATGTACTACCAACATCAGACTGTGTACACCTATGTAACATTAGCCGATATACTACCAACATCAGACCGTGTACAGCTAAGAAACATTGGGTGATGTACTACCAACATCAGACTATGTACACCTGCTAATATTGGCTGATGTACTACCAACATCAGACTGTGTACACCTGCTAACATTGGCTGATGTACTACCAACATCAGACTGTGAAAACCTACTAACATTGGCTGATGTACTACCAACATCAGACTCTGTACGCTTGCTAATATTGGATGATGTACTACCAACATCAGACTGTGTACCTATGTAACATTGGCTGATGTACTACCAACATCAGACTGTGTACACCTGCTAACATTGGCTGATGTACTACCAACATCAGACTGTGTACACCTGCTAACATTGGCTGATGTACTACCAACATCAGACTGTGTACACCTACTTAACATTGGCTGATTTACTATCAACATCAGACTGTGTAAGCCTACTAACATTGGCTGATGTAGTACCAACATCAGACTGTGTACACCTACATAACATTGGCTGATGTACTACCATCAGACTGTGTACACCTACTAACATTGGCTGATGTAGTACCAACATCAGACTGTGTACACCTACTAACATTGGCTGATCTACTACCAACATCAGACTGTGCACACCTACGTAATATTGGCTGATGTACTACCAACATCTGACTGTGTACACCTATGTAACTTTGGCTGATGTACTACCAACATCAAACTGTGTACACCTACTAACATTGACTGGTGTACTATAAACATCAGACTGTGTGCCCCTGCTAACAATGACTGATGTACTACCAACATCAGACTGTACACCTACTAACACTGGCTGATGTACTACCAACATCAGACTGTGTACATCTGCTAATATTGGCTGATGTACTACCAACATCAGACTGTGTACACCTACTTAACATTGGCTGATGTACTACCAACATCAGACTGTGTACACCTACTAACATTGTCTGACGTACTACCAACATCAGACTGTGTACACATACTAACATTGGCTGATGTACCACCAACATCAGGCTGTGTACACCTACGTAACATTGGCTGATGTGCTACCAACATCAGACTGTGTACACCTACTAACATTGGCTGACATACTACCAACATCAGACTGCATACACCCTCTAACATTGGCTGATGTACTAGCAACATCAGACTGTGCACATTGGCTGATGTACTACCAACATCAGACTGTGTACACCTACTAACATTGTCTGATGTACTACCAACATCAGACTGTGTACACCTATTAACATTGGCTGATGTACTACCAACATCAGACTGTGTGCACCAACTAATATTGGCTGATGTACTACCATCAGACGGTGTGCACCTACTAACATTGGCTGATGTACTACCAACATCAGACTGTGTACACCTACTAACATTGGCTGATGTTCTACCAACATCAAACTGTGTACACCTACCTAACATTGGCTGATGAAATACCAACATCAGACTGTGTACGTATACTAACATTGGCTGATGTACCACCAACATCAGACTGTGTACACCTACGTAACATTGGCTGATGTGCTACCAACATCAGACTGTGTACACCTACTAACATTGGCTGACATACTACCAACATCAGACTGCATACACCCTCTAACATTGGCTGATGTACTAGCAACATCAGACTGTGTACATTGGCTGATGTAATACCAACATCAGACTGTGTACACCTACTAACATTGTCTGATGTACTACCAAAATCAGACTGTATACACCTATTAACATTGACTGATGTACTACCAACATCAGACTGTGTGCACCAACTAATATTGGCTGATGTACTACCATCAGACTGTGTACACCTACTAACATTGGCTGATGTACTACCAACATCAGACTGTGTACACCTAACATTGGCTGATGAAATACCAACATCAGACTGTGTACGATACTAACATTGGCTGATGTACCACCAACATCAGACTGTGTACACCTACGTAACATTGGCTGATGTGCTACCAACATCAGACTGTGTACACCTACTAACATTGGCTGACGTACTACCAACATCAGACTGCATACACCCTCTAACATTGGCTGATGTACTAGCAACATCAGACTGTGTACATTGGCTGATGTACTACCAACATCAGACTGTGTACACCTACTAACATTGTCTGATGTACTACCAAAATCAGACTGTATACACCTATTAACATTGACTGATGTACTACCAACATCAGACTGTGTGCACCAACTAATATTGGCTGATGTACTACCATCAGACTGTGTACACCTACTAACATTGGCTGATGTACTACCAACATCAGACTGTGAACACCTGCCAACATTGGCTGATGTACTACCAACATCAGCCTGAGTACACCTACGTAAGATTGGCTGATGTACTACCAAGATCAGACTGTGTACACCTACTAACATTGGCTGATGTACTACCAACATCAAACTGTGTACACCTACGTAACATTGGCTGATGTACTACCAACATCAAACTGTGTACACCTACTAACATTGTCTGATGTACTACCAACATCAGACTGTGTACACCTATTAACATTGGCTGATGTACTACCAACATCAGACTGTGTGCACCAACTAATATTGGCTGATGTACTACCATCAGACGGTGTGCACCTACTAACATTGGCTGATGTACTACCAACATCTGACTGTGTACACCTACTAACATTGGCTGATGTTCTACCAACATCAAACTGTGTACACCTACCTAACATTGGCTGATGAAATACCAACATCAGACTGTGTACGATACTAACATTGGCTGATGTACCACCAACATCAGACTGTGTACACCTACGTAACATTGGCTGATGTGCTACCAACATCAGACTGTGTACACCTACTAACATTGGCTGACATACTACCAACATCAGACTGCATACACCCTCTAACATTGGCTGATGTACTAGCAACATCAGACTGTGTACATTGGCTGATGTACTACCAACATCAGACTGTGTACACCTACTAACATTGTCTGATGTACTACCAAAATCAGACTGTATACACCTATTAACATTGACTGATGTACTACCAACATCAGACTGTGTGCACCAACTAATATTGGCTGATGTACTACCATCAGACTGTGTACACCTACTAACATTGGCTGATGTACTACCAACATCAGACTGTGTACACCTACCTAACATTGGCTGATGAAATACCAACATCAGACTGTGTACGTATACTAACATTGGCTGATGTACCACCAACATCAGACTGTGTACACCTACGTAACATTGGCTGATGTGCTACCAACATCAGACTGTGTACACCTACTAACATTGGCTGACGTACTACCAACATCAGACTGCATACACCCTCTAACATTGGCTGATGTACTAGCAACATCAGACTGTGTACATTGGCTGATGTACTACCAACATCAGACTGTGTACACCTACTAACATTGTCTGATGTACTACCAAAATCAGACTGTATACACCTATTAACATTGACTGATGTACTACCAACATCAGACTGTGTGCACCAACTAATATTGGCTGATGTACTACCATCAGACTGTGTACACCTACTAACATTGGCTGATGTACTACCAACATCAGACTGTGAACACCTGCCAACATTGGCTGATGTACTACCAACATCAGCCTGAGTACACCTACGTAAGATTGGCTGATGTACTACCAAGATCAGACTGTGTACACCTACTAACATTGGCTGATGTACTACCAACATCAAACTGTGTACACCTACGTAACATTGGCTGATGTACTACCAACATCAAACTGTGTATGTATACTAACATTGGCTGATGTACTACCAAGATCAGACTGTGTACACCTGCTAACATTGGCTGATGTACTACCAACATCATACTGTGTACACCTACTAACATTGGCTGATGTACTACCAACATCAGACTGTGTACACGTATTTAACATTGGCTGATCTACTACCATAAGACTGTGTACACCTACTTAACATTGGCTGCTGTACTACCATCAGACTTGTTACACCTGCTAACATTAGCCGATGTACTACCAACATCAGACTGTGTACACCTACTAACATTGGCTGATGTACTACCAACATCAGACTGTGCACACCTACGTAACATTGGCTGATGTACTACCATCAGACTGTGTACACCTACTTAACATTGGCTGCTGTACTACCATCAGACTTGTTACACCTGCTAACATTAGCCGATATACTGCCAACATCAGACTGTGTACACCTACTAAAATTGGCTGATGTACTACCAACATCAGACTGTGTACACCTACTAACATTGGCTTACGTACTACCAACATCAGACTGTGTACACCTACTAACATTGCTAATGTACTACCAACATCAGACTGTGTATACCTACGTAACATTGGCTGATGTGCTACCAACATCAGACTGTGTACACCTACTTAACATTGGCTGATGTACTACCAACATCAGCACCTACTTAACATTGGCTAATGTGCTACCAACATCAGACTGTGTACACCTACTAACATTGGCTGATGTACTACCAACATCACGCTGTGTACACCTGCGTAACATTGGCTGATGTTCTACCAACATCAGACTGTGTACACCTACTTAACATTGGCTGATGCACTACCAATATCAGCACCTACTTAACATTGGCTAATGTGCTACCAACATCAGACTGTGTACACCTGCTAACATTGGCTGATGTACTTCCAACATGAGACTGTGTACACCTACTAACATTGGCTGATGTACTACCAACATCAGACTGTGTACATCTACTTAACATTGGCTGATGTACTACCAACATCAGGCTGTGTATACCTGCTAACATTGGCTGATGTATTATCAACATCAGACTGAGTGCACCTACGTAAGATTGGCTAATGTACTACCAAGATCAGACTGTGTAAACCAACTAACATTGGCTGATGTACTACCAACATCAGACTGTGTAGACATACTTAACATTGGCTGATCTACTACCATAAGACTGTGTAGACCTACTTAACATTGGCTGGTGTACTACCAACATCAAACTGTGTACACCTACTAGCATTGGCTGATGTACTACCAAAATCAGACTGTGCACACTTACGTAGCATTGGCTGTACTACCATCAGACTGTGTACACCTACTTAACATTGGCTGCTGTGCTACATCAGACTTGTTACACCTGCTAATATTGGCCGATGTACTACCAACATCAGACTGTGTGCACCTGCTAACATTGGCTGATGTACTACCAACATCAGACAGTGTACACCTATTAACATTGGCTGATGTACTACCAACATCAGACAGTGTACACCTATTAACATTGGCTGATGTACTACCAACATCAGACTGTGTACACCTACTAACATTTGCTGATGTACTATCAACATCAGACTGTGTACACCTGCTAACATTGGATGATATACTTCCAACACGAGACTGTGTACACCTACTAACATTGGTTGATGTACTACCAACATCAGACTGTGTACATCTACTTAACATTGGCCGATGTACTACCAACATCAGACTGTGTACACCTACTAAGACTGGCTGATGTACTACCAACATCAGACTGTGTACACCTACATAACATTGGCTGTTGTACTAGCAACATCAGGCTGTGTACACCTACTAACAGTGGCTGATGTACTGCCAACATCAGGCTGTGTATACCTGCTAAGAATTGGCTGATGTACTATCAACGTCAGACTGAGCACACCTACGTAATATTGGCTGAAGTACTACCATCATCAGACTGTGTACACCTACTAACATTGGCTGATATACTACCAACATCAGACTGTGTACACTTACTAACATTGGTTGATGTACTACCAACATCAAACTGTGTACACCTATGTAACATTAGCTGTTGTACTACCATCAGACTGTGTACACCTGCTAACATTGGCTGATGTACTACCAACATCAGACAGTGTACACCTACGTAACATTGGCTGATCTACTACCATAAGACTGTGTAGACCTACTTAACACTGGCTGATGTACTAGCAACATCAGGCTGTGTATACCTACTAACATGACATCCTGGCTAGGTTGTACCACTGAGCAGCAGTGTAGTACATTATAGTGGACAAGCAGCCAAGGCATAGATAACAGGTAATAATGCCAGAGGTGAACGCTTTGCTTAGTGTATATTTATTTTTTTAGGGGTGCAACAGCCTTTCATAATTAGTGCTGTACAGCTGTCAGTACCTTATTTGCTCTCAAAGGGAAAGGCTTTGCACTCTTCTCGCTAGCCAGTCTAACTCTAGTTTCCTGAGGGTATTGGCATGCTGTTGGTATAAAGGGGCTATCAGCCTGGGCCTCCCTTAATTCTTTCTCCCTGTAGTTAAATATAATTTTGCTCATAAAAGTCAGTTCTACAGTTTGCCACTTTCTTCCAGAATGGCAGTTAAGCACCCCACTAGGGAAGACTTGTTTACTACTTTGCTTCATTATTGTATAGTAGATTTTACATTTTATTTGTGTGCTCTGGGCACTGATATTGTTATGGTTAGTGTGGTGAGTCCATCCCACCTAAAGTGACTAAGCATCTATGTATACACCAGATTAAATAAAAATACTGTGACTCTCAGTGTGTATTTCAGCTGCGCCCTTTTCTTGATATCTTATTTCAGCAGGAGAACCTGGAAAGGAAGGGGTTACATTTTTCAGACCTACCTAGACAAACAAAAGCTGGAGTCAGTTTTCTACCATGCCATTATGTCCCTTCCCCCCACCAACCAGCAGTTGTCAGCTTCAGACAGCACTCTTGAAAATTGAAGTAGTACATGGAGGGAGCAGCCCCACTTTGAGAAGGACAGATGGGAGACTGGGAACATTGCTTCAGCCCCAGTTAGTCTATACATGCTTGAGGACATCTTATCCAAAAATAGGCATTGGCAGCCTCAGCCCTGATGTCTGTTATTACAGAGGCCACTGGGAATGTCCTTCATCAGGCCACCATGCTGTGAGTTGCATGAATTGGTGTCATCAACCATGGTTCGACAATGCACCCTTTCAGGCTGAAGGTGCTGTACCCATGGTCTTGTCTCATCAGACTCCAGCTCCCAGGTGACTGACACCAATGCCCAGTTTGTATTCATGTTGGGGCAGGGTGACATCCCTGCATTGTTAGTTAGAGAGGTTATCCAAATTTGTAATGTAGAGAGCTAAGACTCTTGCCTGTGAATCCCGGCACCTGAGGCGATACTTTCCACTGCACCGAGGGCTTTGCCATCTGAGGCTCAGATAACTGCCATCTCAATTTCCTTGCTAGTACTTAGCATCCAGAAACATGGTGAGTCATCTTTCACCAGTCTTATCTAGGCTCCCTCCCAGGACTGGTTTAAAAACACCTGTGATTTTTTTTCAGCTTACTCCAAAGATTCCAGACCAAGCCAGATCATTGTTCTTTTTCTGGAGTCCAACCCCAACAAACACACACACTCAGAAGTGGAACAAGCAGCCCTTTCCTGGAGATGGTCAGCCTATTCAAATTCAGAAGAGAAGAATTAGCTCACTTATAGGTCTTAGATGTCCCCCATTCTCAGCAATGACACAGACAATGATGTCCTCCATTCTCAGCAATGACACAGACAATGATGTCCTCCATTCTCAGCAATGACACAGACAATGATGTCCTCCATTCTCAGCAATGACACAGACAATGATGTCCTCCATTCTCAGCAATGACACAGACAATGATGTCCTCTATTCTCAGCAATGACACAGACAATGATGTCCTCCATTCTTAGCAATGACACAGACAATGTGGACATCTGATCCACTAGCTCTTTCCCAGAAGATAGCTTATTTGATGTGACAATTTTGATGAGAGACCACTTTAAATGGGAAGATAGGGAGGTCTGGGATGGCTAGCAAATATATTTAAACCTTCCATACATGGACATTCCAAATCCAATGACTTCTCTCTTGGGCATGCTGCAATATCTCGTATTAGACAGTCATACTAGGTGACCTAAATGTCAACTGGCAAGCCATAGACAGCAAAAGTCCCTCCAGTGTCATTAACCTATATGGGTTTACTCAGCTTATCTCCACTCCAACCAGATTCAGTAAAAATGCTGGCATATCCTCTACCTTAGACATGATTCTCACCAACTCACCAAACAAAGCAGTTTTCATAGCTTTCCTCCCCAATAACCTAAGTGATCACCTGCCTGTCTCTGCAATAAGAAATGATAAACCTAACTAAAAAACATTGCTACAATCTTCCTCGTGATCTCTCCTCCTTCAGTAAAGACCAATTTACCTCAACCCTAAAATTTATGAATTGGAGACTTTTACAACCTCTAGCACTCGATGAAGTTGTAGCACTGTTCAGTTCATCTTTTCTTAATATACTAAATGAGCAAACTCCAGTCAGAACAAAAAAAAAAATTAAATCAAATGCAACACCTTGGCTGTCAAAAACTTCTGAATAGATCATGAGAGAAAGAGAGATAAAGCATGGAAAAATGGAAGTAAACCAAAACTGTAGCTGCTTATCAACTCTATAAATGTCTCAGAAACTTCAAAAAATCCAAAATCATAACTGACAAAAAGAATTAATAAATTAAAATACAGTCAGCAGATTGTAATAACCCAAAAGCTTTTTGGTCCACAATCAACTAAGCATTAAAACCTAGTGCAGCAACTCAACCTATCTGCACTTCATCCAATTAAACTCACAACATAGCCATTCAAGTTATCTCCCTCTTTATCCAAACAGTAGCCTCTTTTATTAATCCCCCAGCATTGCTGGACAGCAGAACACCTCTCACTCCTATGTCATTTTCCAAAACACTTGCACTTAAACCTATCCCAACTTCCAGAATCAAGAAAGTACTTCTAACCTTAAAATCCAACAGTCTTGCCCCTTATAACTATATCAGACTAGCAGCTGATGCCCTGGTTTATCCTGTCTCTATCCTAATAACCCATTTCATCATAGAAGGTTATAGCCCCACTCTGTAGAAAAATGTTACATACTACCTTTGCATGAAGACAGTAACTGGACCAACCTTTTCGACATCTGTCTCATAACCATACTGTCTCCTCTGTCAGAAAAACTGGTGAAATGCATTGCATCTCAACTTCTTTCTTTTATCACTGACAACTCCCTGCTACCCCCCATACAACATGGTTGCTGTCATTTTCATAGCACCTCTACAGACTTCTTTAGTTTTATAACTACTGTTAATCAGAATTGAAACAATGGCAATGTAGACTCAGCACTTTACTTAGACTTATCTAAAGCTTTTGACATGGTATCACACCAAAAATTGCTTTATAAACTGCCTTCCCTAGGATTACATGAATCACCACTATCTTGACTTTCCAGTTATCTCACAGTTAGATAGCAGGCAGTGAAATGGCAAAACAACATCTCCTCTTTCCTTCCTGTTACAGTTGGTGTCCCTGAAGGCTCAATTTTAGTTTTCTTTCTGTTCAATATATTCATAAATTACCTCCACTTAACCACTAAACAAGTCATTATTATCCAGTATCTAGTTGACTCAAAACTCATCTGCTCTGCAAAAAGCCTAGCTGAACTAAAACCGTTCACCCAAGAGCCTTTTTCCACAGTTGAGGCCTCATTGACTGAAGCATAACCGCTTCTTAACCCCCACTTTAAAACAAATTGATCATCTTCTTCTTCCGGCTTTTCCTGGTTAGGGGTCGCCACAGTGGATCACCCATCTGCTCATGATTGGCAGTGGAGTTTTATGGTGTTGGGTTGCCAGCCCAGCACGCAAACTTCCACACACACACACACACACACACACACACACACACACACACACACACACACACACACACACACACACACACACACACCTAGGGCCAATTTAGAGTGTCCAATCCACCTACAGCATGTCTTTGGGATGTGGAAGGAGACCAGAGCACCTGGAGGAAACCCATGCGACCACGGAGAGAACATGCAGACTCTGCATAGAAGGCATCCCAGCTGAGAATCAAACCTCTTGCTGTGAGGTGGCAACTCTAACTGCTGCACCACTGTGGCCACCCTCTAAAGCAAACTGATCATATTCTCCCCAAAATGACTACCTGATCACAAAAACACCTTCTCAATCACTTCATCCAAAAACATCAAGACAGAACTGGTAAGCCATACTAAGTTTCTAGGAGACTTTATTGATGAAAACTTATCATTTGATAATCACATAAAACAACCAGTAAAAAGAACCCACCAAACACTAGGTGCACTTTTCAAAGCCAAACAATATCTCACAGAAAACGCCAGGAAAAACATTGCTCAATCCCTCCTCATCCCCAACACTGCTAAATGTTGCTCCCATTCTGATTAAGTAAAGTATAGTAGCACCCTTCACTGGTAGAATCCATATCCCTGAATAGAGATACACTGGTAGTCCTGAAAAGGACTTTTGTTGTATGTCTGCTCCATTGAAACCTGAGTCAATTGAAGATTACAATGTGCAGTTTCTCCTACTGAGTACCACTACCTCATTTGCCTTCTGGTTGGAAGGATGCATAGTAGCCTTAAATCATTTTCCAAATAAAAGCTTTAGTCTTCTTATTTGATGGCTTCCAAATAAAAGATTAATGCTTCATCAGATAACAAGAATAAAGCTTTTATTCCAGACTGTTTGTAAACAGTGTTGTCCATCAGACTACTAATAATTTATGCTACTCAGTCAGCCAGTATAATTTACCATTTTAAATCATGCATCTATTTTGTTGTATGCTATGTATCTTAAGTTGTACTTTGTTTATGTAATTTTCTGAAACTTTTCTCCCTGGGCATCCTTTAAAAAGGGGTAGTTTCCTGCCAAATTGGATAATCCCTGTAAACAAATGCAATCAGTCAATCAGTAAATAAATAAATAAATTTCTCTGGGCAATGAACCTTCAGAGGATACTTTCTGCACAGCATTCCTGGAACCATCAACAAGAATCACATTGTTGGCTTGTCCTATTTTCAAAAAAATTAGGAAATAATTATGGGGAACTGCCGCAGATTGTATCTCAAGCACTCATACGTTAATTCTTCTAGGAATAACACCAGTGCCCAAAGTTCAAAGGCATCTGGTGCAGCCTTTTTTGGAAGCATTGCTTCAACAAGAGGCAGTACAGAGAGTATCAAAGGGAGAAGAGGCCATTGTTTTTTACTCAAACTTGTTGCAAGGACCAAGATAAGACAGGCCTTGGAGGCCCATCCTGGACCTGTTAAGGTTAAACCAGTTCCTTAAAGTGCCAAAGTTCAAAATACTCTCACTGCATGTTCTCCTGACCTTTCTATTTTTCTAACCCTTATGGTTACCCCAGACATGAAGGATGCCTTCCTATACATTACCATTCAATAGAACCACTGGGACTTTCTCAGGTCTGAAATGTGGAGGGGGGGGGTCCAATTACCAGTCTACCTGTTAATACTTTGCATTAGCTACTGTTCACAGTGTCTTTTCAGAGTGTCCTTCTCCAATGATAACAAATTGCAGAACCAAGATCATATATGCACTTACCCCTTTTGGATGACTTCCTAATCCAGGCGCAGTCCTAGGAAGAGCTAGAAAGGGCACATCTTGCACCCTTGATTGCTTTTAGAACCTGGCTCTCTGTTTCAACCTTCCAAGTTCAGTCTGACCCCTTGCAGAACAGTATTTTTCCTGGGGCCCTACTGGACTCCTCTAGTCAGAAGGGTCAGAAGGTCTTTCTACCTCAGGACAAGTTTGATTTCTTAGCTCACTTCTTTCAAGAAATGGACAAGAAGAACCAGGTTCTGGCAGGTCTGAGTTGGTAAGGATCCTACATGGTATTTACTATTTTTATGGTTCCTTTAGCAAAGCTTTACATGATTCAAATATAATAACATCTCAGAAAGGTTTGGCACCAGAGTCCTAATCGCTAGAGGGGACCATACCCCTCATCCATTACATAACATACCTCTCCTCCATTAAATAACATACCCCTCATCCATCACATAAGATAACAGATCTAATGGGGTCTGGAAATACAGGTGAATCAGGGTATTCCCTTGAAGTGTGCACCTGATAATTGTGTATTTATTTTATTCATCTTT